>NC_089504.1:4607200-4737200 GCF_036850995.1 Saccopteryx leptura
CACCGTTGCAGGCTAGGGATCTCGGATGCCATCCCAGACCAGAGCCCCGGTCTTGTGGAGGAAGGATTCTTGGGAATGTATAGACTGTGCCTGCAGCTCCAGGGCCCGGCCGCCAACCTCAGGGGTGGTGGTCAGAAAGAGGAGACCAGGCCAAGGCCCGTGGGCGAGCCAGCAGGTGCCCGTCAGAGCGGGGCGGCTCCCGCGGGTTGGCTTCTGGGAGCCTCCCTGCGGTGGTGGAGATGGGCTGCATCACCAGGTCTGCGTGTCGCGCAGGCTGGAGGAGACCAGGCCAAGGCCCGTGGGCGAGCCAGCAGGTGCCCGTCAGAGCGGGGCAGCTCCCGCGGGTTGGCTTCTGGGAGCCTCCCTGCGGTGGTGGAGATGGGCTGCATCACCAGGTCTGCGTGTCGCACAGGCTGGAGGAGACCAGCGCTGAGGCTGGTCCTGTGGGAGCTGAGAGGATCCTGAAGTGCCCGGTTTGGGGGTCCGCAGGGAAGGAGAGTGCTGGCTGGAGTTAGACGAACCGCTGGGTGGCCAGGGGCACGGTGCTTCAGCCGGCTGCTACTTCACTACAAGGCGGGCATGTTGCTTCCTAATGGCAGTGTTGCCGCACAGCTGTGTCACGCCGCAGTCCATTGAGCGTGAATCTGGGATTAGTGTCTTATTTTAGGTTTTGTTTTTTTTTAAAGTATGCTTATGTTGGGGGTAAATAAAACAGGATGGCAGAATATGAACAATTGCTAGATCCGGCTGACATGGGACTTTATTATGCGGTTCTCTCTGCTTTGGGATGTGTTCAAACAGTTCCATAGTAACGAGTTAAATTAAGAATAATATGGTTGCACCTGACCAGACGGTGGCGCAGTGGATAGGGCATCGGACTGGGGTGCGGAGGACCCAGGTTCAAAACCCCCAGGTCACCAGCTTGAGCCCAAGGTCGCTGGCTTGAGCAAGGGGTCACTCGGTCTGCTGTAGCCCCACGGTCAAGGCACATATGAGAAAGCAATCAATGAACAACTAAGGTGCAACAACGAAGAACTGGTGCTTCTCAGCTCTCTCCCTTCCTGTCTGTCTCTATCTGCCCCTCTCTCTGTCTCTCTCTGTATCCGTCACACACACAAAACAAAGAATAATATGGTCGCTCGCACAGCCTTGTGAGTATACATGAAACAGTGCACTTGAAATGATTAAGATGGCAAGTTTTGAGTAATTATATTTTGCCACATTAAAAAATAATACATATGTTACCTACACAGGAATCAGGTCAGAGTGCTACTGGTGGCCATAGAATCTGCTGCTGTGGCCTCTTAGGATGTTTTCATGGGAGGAGAGGGGCAGGGACACCCGGGCTCCTGCTGTTGTCCTTGCAGGGAAGTCTGGGCAAGGTGCTGGCACCGGACCAGTTCCCTTGCCGTGTGGTCTTGCTGAGACGGAGCCAGGTCTTTAATTAGTGATGTCTGAATGGTGGAGTCCTTTCAGAGTTACAGACGTGTCCTTTTCTGATACTTGCCAGCTATTTATATAATTGCCAAAAGCCTTGGTTTTCTCGTCCAAAAAATGGGGATAACAATATTTCCACCATGCAGTTGTTGTGATGTTTAAATGAGATAATGAATATGAAGAAGCCTCACGCCACTCCTGTCCCCCTGCACTTCTGAATGTCCTCGCTCAGAACTGGGCTCGCACAGTTAGCGGCTTCTTTAACGTTGACACATTGATAACTGTGCCTGTGTACATCAGCACAGCTACGTGGCTGACAAAATATTTCCTCAATAGTTACTCTGTCATTTTTAAAAAAATTAAAGTGTGAGTAATCACTATGCTGGAGAAAATTTTGAAAGGAAAAAGCTCAGAATTTTACCTCTTTAATATCATTTTATTTATTTCATTGTATTTCACAGAAATGATCTCAGCTCATTTTTAAACAATTGTAAACATCAAAGTCAAATAATTCAGTTCATGTCTTAATAGACACAAACTCTGACCTTTTCTAACAGTTCCTTGCCACACGGGACCTCGGCTTGTGCTCTCACGTGTAAGTGGGAGTTCTGAGGCTCTGGAAGGGACAGTCACCTACACCCAGCGAGGACACGTGCCAGAGGGAGTCCCGTGTTCTGATTCCTGGTAGACTGCTTTCCCTGCTGACTCAGGAGACTCCAGGTTAAGTAGGTTTTCGGGTACTTGCTCTCTCTAGTACAGAGAGGACCAGTTTCACACATAATTCTTCATGGCTGCCAATTGCATTTTAATTGCTATTGTATCAGAATATTGTCCTTCTGACAGTTGGGATAATGTTATCAGATAGCAAGAGGAGATAGAAAATTGAGTAAATTTTAAGAAAATAAGAACGCCTTTGAAATACCTAGAAGACTGACCTAATTAATATCAGGACAGTATTTTGATCTCATGCATTGTCAGGTGTGATGTTTGGGGGAGGTAGCGATTCCTCTGAGACAGAGCCGGTTTGAAATGCAGTTTCCCCGAGTTTAATGCAGTTTAATGGTTAACGTGGCCACGGCCCAGGAAGGAGCCGGGGCCCCTCCCCTCCCCCATCAAGTACATTGCTCTGCCTGCAGGCTTAGGGAAGTAGAAATAGCACATCGCATCAGACTTCTAACTGTGGCTCATCCCCACGCCTTTCTGCTGATTCTCACTGCTATGTCTCTGCTCATTCCCTGTTTCAAACACTTCCTGAAATGCTGGCCTCTGTTCTCCGTGCTGACTGCAGCAGGAGCGTCCCTGCAGCTCTGAAAACGTGCAGATGCCCTGGAGGCCTTGGTGTTGGAAGGTGGAGTTTCCCCAGACCTTAGAATCCGCCTACTGGCACACTTCATTGACATCAGTCCATCAAAGGAAGGGGCTTCACCTCGGAAAGCTGGTGGCCAGGGGACAGATCTCAGAAGCTTACGGGAGTCATTATCTCAGGTTTTTCCCACAGCATTCATTCAATACCAGGCGACAGAGGAGCAGGACCACAAAACTTGTGTAGAAAGTTGAACCCAAGAATTTCGTATTCGGCCAAGTTTTGTTACATAGGAAGACAGCTGTGTTGTTTAAAAACAAACAAACCAAAAAAGCCCTGAGCTCAAGGTAAAGCCCACGAGCCTTTCTTTAGACACCCCCCCCACCCCCCCCCAGTGACACAGTCCCCTGAGTCGGATGAACCTAATTTATCTTTCCGCAGGTGCGCACTGGCTGCCTGCTGCCCGCCCTCCTGGCCCGGCCCAGCCTGGGAACGCAGCAGGTCACTGGCTTATGTTCCAGTGGACAGTAGCAATCGGCCTTCTAATATATAGCCAAGGGCAGATAATTGTCAGGAATATATAAGGTGGATGTCATAAAACACGGAATGTAAAAGTATTCACAGAGCAAGGAAGAGTCAGGAGTCTGGGTAGGAGTATCGCATCATCTGATCTGGGGCCAGAGTTATATCTAAATATCAAGACATGAAGGATTAAGTGTAGGAAAAAATATTAGAAAACCCTTTGAAGAACTTAAAAAAAGAACCAAGAGGCAGTACAACCTTCCAAGAGAACAAAAAAGACAATGTGTAGTAAAAAGGCATTAATAGCTAACTAACAACATGAAATAAGATGAACAGACTTAGGCCATGCATCTATATTAGCATTAAATTCTGATGGAATAAATCCCTGCTAAAGTGAAAAGACTCCGCTTCTACCCCCAAAACCAAAACTATGATGTACAACTTTCAAGGGCTACTGGACAAAGACAGCTGCATCTCTAACTAAGAGCACGAGGGTTGTGTAGATGGCGGCAAAGGGAAATGTCTTAACGGCAGAGGGTGCAGCCCACAGCAAGGCCGAAACAGGCAAACCTGGGGCCAAAATACCAACGTGTGAACGGCAGGAAGTGCCAGAGCCACAGGAGGAGAGCACTGTGGGTCAGCGAGACAGGAAGTCAGAGAAGCACGTGTGAAGTTCAGATACTATCTCCTTACCTTAGTAGTGTTTCTTTTTTTCTTCTTTTGTATTCAGTGAGAGGAAGGGAGGCAGAGAGACAGACAGACTCCTGCATGTGCCCGACCAGAATCCACCCGGCATGCCCACCAGGGGGCGATGCTCTGCACATCTGGGCCATTGCTCTGTTGCTCAGCAACCAAGTTCTTAGTGCCTGAGGTGGAGGCCATGGAGCCATCCTCAGTGCGGGGGGGCAACCCACTCCATCAAGCCATGGCTGTAGGAGGGGGAGAGAGAGAGAAGAGAGAGAGAGAGAGAGAGAGAGAAGGGGGAGGGGTGGAGAAGCAGATGGGCACTTTTCTTGTGTGCCCTGATTGGGAATCGAACCTGGGACTTCCACATGCTGGGCCAACACTCTACCACTGAGCCAACCGACCAGGGCCTACCTTAGTTTTCAGTTGAAATGTCACCTCCTCTGAGCAGCTGTCCCTGACTACCCAATCTAAAGTAGCTTCCGCACTCACTGTATCCTACAGCCTTTTTATTATCTTTGTAGTACTCATCACTGTCTGCTCTTCTCTTATTGGCCCTTTATATTGGGGATGTTTTTGTTTTAAGTTATTCAGCCAAAGTCTCTGTGCAAGAGGAACGCTGTTTGTCCTGTTCATGCTGCAGCCCCAGCACGTAGGGCGGTACCTGGTAGACAAGTCATTCTTGATTTAACAGGTGTCTGCTGAGTGCCTGGTGTGTGTGCATGGAGCAGGCATGGTTCTGGGGCACGGAGTCCTTTGATGAACAGAGCAAAGCCCCCTGCCCCGTGGTGCTTACAGTCTGGCAAGGGGAATGTGCAGGGCAGTCAACACTGCACCTGGAAGTCCACTGTGGGCAGTGCCGGGGGAGGTGCAGCAGGGCGTGGACGGCGGGAGGCTGCGTTCAGGCCAGGGTGGTGGCCGTTTTAAAAATCACGGGGAGGGGATGCTTTCTTAAAATGGTGACATCTGAGTAAATGTGACCTGGAGAGAGTTGGCCATGTAGGTCTCTGAGGGCACACTGTTTCGGACAAAGGAACACGAAAGCACGGGCAACTTTAAGATAAGGGTGTAAGGACCACTTGAGGCCTTGAACACCACACCAAGGTGTTTGGACTTCTTCTTGAGGCTGGAGGTCAAAACTGGCCCTGGTCGACTACAGTTGAATCAGTGGGAGCAGCGTAAACTGGTATGTGACCTGGAGCCAGACTGCTGCTCACGGGCAGTTTTGTTTGGTGTACTCTGCACAGTTTTAGTATTATAAATTGTTTGGAGGGGTAAATTGATTTGTGCTAATTTCAATTATTAAAATGTTCGTTTAGAACATTTATTAGCACAAATAAATTCAATTTTTTTAAACAGAAGCAAAACATTGTGTGGGATGAAAATAGACGCTATAATTAGACTTAATGAAAGACTTACGTACCTCTGCGTGACTGAAAACGAAGGTTCAACAGTCTCAGAGGGTGGCACTAAATATTTACATCTCTCTGAGACGCACACTTTTAGATGTTAAAAATAATTGTTGTTAATGACTGAAAGGGAAGCCTGTGTTTAATGTAGTAGTAAACTTCCCTGTATTTGTCTCACACCCATGTCAAAGCCAAGCTTGCAAAGTAGCACGGGCAGCCTCCGCAGTGGGCACCGCCACTGAAATAGAGGGGCGCAGCCCGCAGGCCAGGCCTGGTGAGGGCGGGTGTGCGCCCGGAGCGGGAAGTGCGAGGGGCGCCCGGCAGGTGGTTCTTCTTCATCTCAGTTTTGCACGCACGTGCTAACATTCTCTGTGACGTTGTGGAGACATTCAGAGGAGACTCTGGTTGAGTTACATCAAGATACAGCCACACATGACTAGCTAAGTCACCAGATCATCCCGGACTCAAGGGGAGGGGGCTCCATGGGGCACGGGCCCCGGGAAGCGTCCTGGGGCCGCAGCCGGAAGCACATGTGACGGACACACTGCCCGCTGTCCGCTACTGAGCTTCCATGTGCGGGAGGTCTGAAGGCGGCACCCTCCTTCCCCAGGTGCCTTCCTGTGGCTCGGATCCTTCCTCACCTTCCCTGAGGGTCAAGTGGGGAGAAACCGTGTCCTTGGTCAGATCTGGTTGGAAAGCGGAGGCCTCTTGTGGTTAGAGAGAGTGCCAGCCCCTCGCTGGTGGTGCACCCTTGTCTGGAGCCCCTCCTGTCCGCGGGTGGTCCAGGTGGTGCGGCCTGGTGGGTGCGGGCCGGCGCAGTGCACCTCGGCTGGCTCCTTCCTCTCTGGCAGCGTCACTGTGGTTGTGCCTCCTTGCTTCAGCCGTCGCCGGTCGCTGGGAAATCCTGTGAGCCCCTTGCTTCCCCTCGGAATCACCGGTGGAATGCGCTCACAGAGTAGCTCACTTCAGAGGGCTGTTTCTCACAGATGGCCGCAGTCTGAAAGCCATAGACGGAGGGAGGAAAGAAGTCGGGGCATCTGTGCACTTACATGTCCGACTTCTTCACTGTCGGCAATGGTTTAGTATTGTTCCGGCACCTGGGCGCAGTGCCATGGAGCTCCACGTGCGTCTTCTGCCAGTTTTAAGGGGAGACGTCTTCAGCCATTACCCTGTGCAAACCTCTGAAGTATGTGACTTACTGTAATTTAGCCAAAACCAATAGTGGTTTTCCTTAAGCCTTGCAACCATGGCTGTGAGTGAGCGAATGTTTCTACAGGGTGTGAAACTAAGTTTCATACAGTCAGGAATGTGAGCTCCAGCCAACAGCTCTGAAATCATATTTACATTTTGGGTAACGGTTTCAGTGCTGTTTGTTGTAATTAGGTGCCCTGCTGTTCCGGGAATTGAGACCCTCGCCCAGACTCCGCTCCTGGTAAAGAAGGCTACGCCCAACCCTTTCTGCTGCACAGTGCAGATCCTGTCAGAAACTTGGGACCACTGACCGAAGCTATTCCTCCAGGCTGTTCACCTCCGAATCTGCTCCACTGAACTGTTTCCGCCACTAACAAGGAGTTAAATTGTGTCTTTGCTGGCTGCTGTTTATCTGAGAAGTGTGGGAATTCAGTGAACTAAGAAGGCCGTCCTTAGCAACAGTGAAGTAGTTAAACCGTAACATTTCTCGTGTCTTAAAAAAAAGCATGGGACCAGGCAGGCTAATGTGTCTGTACAGCTTTCCCACCAGTCAGAACCCATTCTAAAGAGAGAGTGTCCGAGAAGAGCAGAATTCGCTGCACGGTTGAGTATCGCGCACTGATTTCCAGCATTAACTGGGGAGCATCACTGTCTGCTGTCAGGTTCTTCCTGGTACACGAAGCACGACGTGTTATTCTGCACCCCTTGCTATTTGCCCTGCGGTCCCGCTTGTTTCATGGAGGCACGGGAAGGAGCTGTGTGTCCGTGCGCCAGGCCCACCCGTCTGCCTGCAGCTCCCTGCATACTTGAATCTCTTCATCGTCGCAGCCTGTGCCGATGGCGGCAGTCCGTGCTCGGGGTCGGAATCGACTGTGCTCTGAATGGGCAGGAAGTTTCGCCGGGTCCAGCATTTGGTCGCTAATGGCTGGGGCACTGGCCCGTTTCTAAGGCAGGTAGTTTGCGCTCAGAGAGACTGCCCTTGTTAAGTGGCAGCTCCTTCTGTACTTGCCCCTCCCCCACTTGCTGGTAGAAAGGCTGTTTCACACCCTCAGCTTATAAATGTATATGTATATATTCATATACACATGCATATGTGTATATGGATGTATATACACATGTACAATATAAAATATGTCCACGTGTGTGTAATGTGTATTTCCCCGCACCTCAAAGTAACAGCAGTTTTCTTGGTAGTAACGTATTTATACTTTTGGCAGACCAGAAGCCATTTAAAGAAATTGTTACAGTTTGAGCTGAGGGTCTGAATTGAAGATACACACAATTTTATTATGTTTTAAATAAAAAGTTTAAATGTCAATTTGGGCAGAGCAAATAACCCAAGGGTTTTTCTTTTGTTGTTGTTGTTTTGTATTTTTCTGAAGCTGGGAGGCAGTCAGACAGACTCCCGCATGCGCCCGACCGGGATCCACCCGGCATGCCCACCAGGGGGCGATGCTCTGCCCATCCGGGGTGTCGCTCTGTTGCGACCAGAGCCACTCTAGCGCCTGAGGCAGAGGCCACAGAGCCATCCTCAGCGCCCGGGCCAACTTTGTTCCAATGGAGCCTCGGCTACGGGAGGGGAAGAGAGAGACAGAGAGGAAGGAGAGGGGGAGGGGTGGAGAAGCAGATGAGCACTTCTCCTGTGTGCCCTGGCCGGGAATTGGACCCGGGACTCCTGCACGCCAGGCCGATGCTCTACCACTGAGCCAACCAGCCAGAAGCTCAAGGTTTTGAGGGGGATAAAAGATCCTGTAGAATCCTGTGGGTGGGTGAATTTTATGACATATTTGTCTATCTATCCTTCCATCATTCCATCCTTCTCCCCGGGGCTAGGTGCTCCTCTACAAGGAGGTGGTGTGGCCTGGTGGGAAGAACCCCATTCCGAGGAAGGAGTGCTCCAGGGTAGGCGGTTCTGCCACTGAGCAGATGTCTCCAAGAGGTGTCACACGACTGCCCTGTTTCCAGCACACGGACTTCGGTTAGGAGAGCTGCACCCACTCCCTCCCTCAGCGGGTACTTCATTCCAGGCACTGTGCACGGGGACGAGCAGTAGTGACCCCAGGGTTCCCTAAGTGATCTTGTTTCAGGGCCAAAGGTAGCTGGTTTTTAAAAAGGTTTTAATATTTAGTAGTAAGTAAATAATACAACTTAGTTGGAAAAGAAAACAAAATGTACTCTTATTTATCATTTGCTTCTAATACAGAAAAGAAGATACACAAGTATTGGTTAAATTTCCTCATTTGCTTAAATCAAGAGATTACAAAGACAGTCTGGATTTTACTTGTTTTAATTCTCTGGTTGGCCTTATGCTCTTGAACATGATGAGACAACAAGGGATGTGAGACCCAGACTGGGTGTGCACAGCCTCCGCCCTCAGCCTCTGGGGAGCCAGACAGTACGGGGGAGCCCCCGAGGCCCAGGCTGGGGGGAGGGAAACAGGAAGAGGCATGTGATAAAGTGACAGCCTTCATCTCTGTGTGCCTCCCTTACCTGCTCAGGCTTGGTCACCACATTGTCCCCAGGTGCGGTGGCCAGGTGGTCCGGTGTTTGCGAAGGTGACATACAGGTCTGTGAGTGAAGGGCTCTCTGGTGTGATATGCAGGGTTTGGTGGTATAAGCAAAGGGCAAGAATGATGGGGAAGATGGAGACGATCTATCTAGCCATGTTGAAAACAGCAGCGTGAAATAAGTAAGTAAATAAAAACGAACACAGCAGTACCATGTTCTTTGGTGGACGTTCTTCATCTGGAAAAGGAAAGGCTGAGTGAAATGCCCAGGAGATGGTCTTCCAGACTGATTGTTCAGAGGGCAGCGTGCCTCAGCTGTGGACCTCGGCGCAGGAGGGCACAGCAGGGCGGAGCCACGCGCGGGACAGGTGTTTCTTCTGTTATTTTCCAACTCAATACGCTTTATTTTTTCGTAGAGGTTTAGGTTCGCCGCGAAAAGTACAGAGTTCCCATGACTCCCTGCCCCGCCCGTGCGCTGCCGCCACCCGTCACCCGCCACGTGGCGCGTTTGTGCAGCTGAGTCACCCACAGGGACAGCCATCCTCGCCCGCAGCGCAGCACCCGGCTGACGCAGCGGTCGCCCTGGGGGTGGACGTTCTGTGCCCCCTGTCACGGGAGACAGCACTGTCACGAACAGGGTCGGCCCTGGCGGCCACCAGCCTCTTGCAGTATTTTGAAGCAAATCTAAGACATAGCATTCTATCATCGTACCTCAGTATGAATCTCAAAGGACAGAGAGATATTAAAGTGTAAGGATATCTCTTAACGATGATACATAACAATGATAGTGTTCCTCACTTAACATAAAAACTAGTAATATTTCTGTGACATCAGTTTCCTGTCCCATTTTCAAATTTCCAGCTGTCTCATAGATGTCCTAAATTCTCTCGTTTTTCTCACAATTTGTTTGAGTTGGGGTCCCAGTAAAATCTACATGTGGTGATTGTTGATACATGCTTTGTGTCTCTTCTAGTCCACTGCTTCCCCCTCCACAGCTCCCTCTTCCGCCTTGTCCCCCACCCCCTTCTTGTCGGCACGGAGGCCAGGTTGCCTGTCCTGCACGTTTTCTGTGGACGGGCTTGGCCGACTATGTCACCAAGGCTCAGTGAACTGCTTCTCCAGCCTCTGTGTAAACGTCTGGTTGGGTTAGGAGCGTGGGCAGAGCCCCGTTTGATTTGTTTGTTTGTCCTGGAAAGGGTGCCCCATCGAATGGCTCTGTCTTCTGCCAGGATGCACAGAGCGTCTAGGGCAGGCGTGGCCAACAGTTTTTGCCCCCGGGCCAGATTAAAAAGAAAAATTTTTTCACGGGCTATATGAAATACTAAAATTAAAAAATGTTACATACAGAAATGATTCATTTAAGTAAACAAAATTTTATTATGTAATTTGTTTATGAATAAATGTGAGTGAAAAAATTTTAATATACAATATTATTTTAATAAAAATATAATTACAGCCTGACCAGGTGGTGGTGCAGTGGATCAAGTGTTGAACTGGGATGCAGAAGACTCAGGTTCGAGACCCCGAGGTCGCCAGCTTGAGTGCGGGCTCATCTGGATTGAGCAAAACTCACCAGCTTGGACCCAAGGTCGCTGGCTCGAGTAAGGGGTTACTTGGTCTGCTGAAGGCCCGCGGTCAAGGCACATGAGAAAGCAATCAATGAACAACTAAGATGTTGCAACGAAAAACTGATGATTGATGCTTCTCATCTCTCTCCGTTCCTGTCTGTCTGTCCCTATCTATCCCTCTCTCTGACTTTCTCTCTGTTAAAAAAAAAAAGAATGAAAAAATAATTACATATCGTATAAATATCCAAACTGTATCGCAATCAACCAACCGAAACAATATTTAATTAATAGAATGAGCTTGAAGGGGTTATATCGCAAATAAAACAATTATTTCCTTTTACCAACAGCCTGTTCACGTTTTCAGTTATCAACTGCGGCTATTGTCTATGCTACAATGCCACTTGATTCAGCACACTTGATCACAAAAATAACGAATTGTTTAACCTAGAGTGCGCACTGGCAATCCTCACCTAAAAGAATGTGGGTTTCACGTCGCTGCTAAACGTCAAACAGTTCATATCAAGTACAGACGAGTACAAAAGTTGTAAATCTTTATAATGGAATTTTTTTAAAAAATGAAATATCACGAATCCATTCGACCAGTTATTGGAAGTTAACCTTAGATTAGTCACACGTGGAATTCTTTTCCGCGTATCACTATCTTCTTAAGTATCTTGATTTCCAATAATCGAAGACGCTTCCGCTTCTGAGTAGCTGAGATTTTAAAATAGCAAAGAATACTAAAAATTTAATCGCGGGCCACATAAACTCATTACGCGGGCTGGCCGTATGTTGGCCATGCTTGGTCTGGGGTCTGTCTTTTCGATGAGATTAGCCGCCATTTATGCTCAGAGTCTAGATTCATTAGGGTTCAGAGTGGTGACATATCAAAGCTGGCATCCCTTGCCGTCTGTTACCTAGAATGCTTCTATAAAGACAAACTTTCCCATGTGAACTATTTGATGACCCAGTGGCACAACCTATATATGACAGGCAGGGTAAATGTTTGATGCTTGCCGGTTTTAAAATGAAGTTGGTTCTCTAGCATCCTTTCATAAAGACCAGTTCACCTTTTTCCTAATTATTTTAAAATTAAGGGTTTTGTTGATGTTGTCAGGAACACTTACCTTTGAGATTGCCTCGATGGTCCTTCCCAAGGACCTAGAGCAGTCCCAGGCTCTTGGGGGGCTGCAGGGTGTCCCGGGTTCCAGAAACCTCTCAAGAGTGGCCAGCACACTGCTGTGGGGTGGGGTCTTCTCCAGGGGCCAGCCAGCGGGGCAGATGGTCCACACCGCGCCGAGAGCTGGAGGGGCTATGGCTGGGTTGGGGGAAGATGGTCTGCACCACGCCGAGAGAGAGCCAGAGGGGCTATGGCTGGGTTGGGGGCAGATGGTCTGCACCACGCCGAGAGAGAGCCAGAGGGGCTATGGCTGGGTTGGGGGCAGATGGTCTGCACCACGCCGAGAGAGAGCCAGAGGGCTATGGCTGGGTTGGGGGCAGATGGTCTGCACCACGCCGAGAGAGAGCCAGAGGGGCTATGGCTGGGCTGGGGGCAGATGGTCTGCACCACGCCGAGAGAGAGCCAGAGGGGCTATGGCTGGGTTGGGGACAGATGGTCCGCACCGCGCCGAGAGCCAGAGGGGCTATGGCTGGGCTGGGGGCAGATGGTCCGCACCACGCCGAGAGCCGGAGGGGCTATGGCTGGGTTGGGGACAGATGGTCCGCACCGCGCCGAGAGCCGGAGGGGCTATGGCTGGGCTGGGGGCAGATGGTCCGCACCACGCCGACCGAGAGCCGGAGGGCTATGGCTGGGTTGGGGGCAGATGGTCCACACCGCGCCGAGAGAGAGCCGGAGGGCTATGGTTGGGTTGGGTAACCCAGATTGTTCTCGCTTCAGTTGTCAAGGAGTTAGAACGTACCTACTTTTACAGACGAGGAAGAGGAGGCTCTGGAGGCTTGTCTAAGGCTACCTGGTAGTGACAAAATGGTAACTGGAGCCAAGTGTTCTGACCTCTGAGGGACCGCTTTTCCGGCAAACCAGGCTTCGGCGAGATGCCTTGAGTTCTGGAGCTGCCACCTCCTTCCTTGGCTTGTTTGGTTGGCACTTGACTGCTGTGTAACAGACACAGAGACCCAGTCAGATGTGTCACGTGTGCATGTGGAGTGCTCCTGCAGAAACAGCTTTCTTTTCTTTTTTTTCTTTAATTCAACGAGATGAGGCGAGGCAGAGACAGACTCCCGCATGCTCCCTGACTGGGATCCACCCAGCAAGCCCACTAGGAGGCGATGCTCTGCCCATCTAAGGCATTGCTCTGTTGCTCAGCAACCAAGCTCTCTTAGTGCCTGAGGCGGAGGCCATGGAGCGGTCCTCAGGGCCCAGGGCCAACTTGCTACAATCAAGCCATGGCTGCAGGAGGTGGGGGTGGAGGGAGAGAGAGAGAGAGAGAGAGAGAGAGAGAATCAAGGGGGAGTGGAGAAGCAGATGGGCACTTCTCCTGTGTGCCCTGACCTGGAATCAAACCCAGGATGTCACACATCAGGCCAGGCCAGGACCCCAGAAGCAACTTTGGAATGAGGTTCCAGAAACCACGACCGGAAATAACGAGCGGCCTAAGGGTTAACTGCCCGACTCGCCCGCTCGGCAGGGCCGTGAAGCCTCCTGCTCAAGTTCATCCTTGTCACTGACATCAAAGCTGTGCAGCTGCTACTAGAGCCCCAATTAGTGCTTTTCCTGTGCAAATGGGGCGCCTGCAAGTTGAATCTTGAAATAACTGTGCTGTGATCAGGGTTGGGGAGAGCAGAGAGGGGGAAGGCCTCCTTTATAATTGTAGTGTTCTTAGGGCATAATGATGTGCTTTCGGTCTTTCCTGATTAGATGATAGCATTGTAGATCACAGCGCCAGCTGAGTTTATTGCTGGGCTCATTTGTTATTTGGTAGCTGCTTCCATAATCACTGTAAACAGTTTATGTTTACAGATTTGTTTTTTTTTAAAGCAAGTGATGAGGCACATTGGTCAAAGTTCAGCTGGTCAAGGGAGAAGAGAGACTTGGAACACATCTCTCTGCTTCCTGCCCTGGAAGGCCTTGAGCAGGACTGGCCTGACTTCACTGTATGGAAGGTGGACAGGAGGTGACATCTGTCCACGTCTGGCTCCAGGAGGAGCCCTCACAAGCCTGGGAGTCACCCATCATGCCTTTCAGTGATGGAATAACCTAACACACCTGCTGCCCAGTGTCTGTTTCCGTTTCTGTTTTATCCTGTTGGCCTTTGATCCTAAGAGCATCATGTGTCGTCAGCTGATTGGGATAATGGAGGGATAATCGAATCTCGAGTATCGTAGCGTTTTATAGCAGGAGTGTGGTTAGGTCCGTGGACCGAGTGAGGGAAGGAGGCTGGGCGCGTGCTGGGATTGAATCCCGTTCATTTTCGCCTGAACAGCGGAGTAGGCCTCAGAGGTGGTCAGTGCTGATTAGAAACGATGAATGACTCTAGACCACAGCTGCTTTTATTTTTTATTTTTTAACTTAAAACCGGGAAACTGAAACCCAGAGAAGATGATATTTGCTTGGACTTGATGAACTTGTTTTATGGAAAAACTCAGGACTTGGATCAAACAGTGCGTCCCTATAGCCATAGGTTTGGTTTTGTTTTGTTTTGTTTTTCTACAGAGACAGAGAGTGAGTCAGAGAGGGATAGACAGGGACAGACAGAATGAACGGAGAGAGATGAAAAGCATCAATCATTAGCCTTTCATTGCGCGTTGCAACACCTTAGTTGTTCATTGATTGCTTTCTCATATGTGCCTTGACCGCGGGCCTTCAGCAGACCGAGTAAACCCTTGCTGGAACCAGCGACCCTGGATTCAAGCCGGTGAGCTTTTCCTCAAACCAGATGAAACTGCACTCAAGCTGGCGACCCCGGGATCTCAAACCCGGGTCCTCTGCATCCCAGTCTGACGCTCCATCCACTGCGCCACCGCCTGGTCAGGCTATAGCCGTAGGTTTTAAGTCTTCTTTCTTCTCTGTCCTTTCTTCCTTGGTGTCTGGCAGATAGGAAAACCACTGTCCTTGCGACCGCCCGCCGTCTGTGGGAGACGGGCGGTGGGGTTGGCCAGCAAGCTGGATGGCCCGTAAGCACATCCCTGCACACCCTTTCTAACAGAGGGTGGCTTTACAAGCTTAGCGATGAGGTGACCTTCTCATCACAAAGGTATAATGCTAAGCTGCCATTTATTTGATTAAAAAAGAGAGAGAGAGATGCATTCCTTTTAAAACAGTGGCCCCTAGGTATTATCCAAACTTGTTTGTGTATTCAACAAGCCTTCTCCACATGGCATATCCAAAGGATACAAAATAAATAACAGTAACCAAAACAACTTTTACAAATGACTGCAAAGTAATTAAGTTTCTTTTTATGGCCTTTTACATTGGTTTAAAGGTCAGCGGTGAAAATAGATGAGATTTAACTTAGAACCAAGAACCAGACGGAAAAATCACTTGGGTTCCATTGAACACCCAATCCCACCCCACGTCTCACACCTGAATCACACGGCTCTCCCTGGCACCTTTTGGGTTTGCTGCTCTTCAAACAGGTGGACGCCCTCCTGCACTGATGGGAAATAGAGGTGACGTGTAGGAAGCCAGCACTGAGGAAGGGAGGCACGTGTTGTGGCTGCTGAAGGGACAGTGACACGCTGGCCAGGCACAGCTGGAGGCGTGAGGCCTGAGGGATGGGAGGGGGAGGTTCACGGGGCGAGGCTGCTTAGCCCCCTCTGCTCTGCTGGGCTGCGCCCCCGTCGGGTCCCAGAGAGAGGGAGGTTCACGGGGCGAGGCTGCCTAGCCCGCTCTGCTCTGCTGGGCTGCGCCCCCATCGGGTCCCAGAGAGAGGGAGGTTCACGGGGCGAGGCTGCCTAGCCCCCTCTGCTCTGCTGGGCTGCGCCCCCGTCGGGTCCCAGAGAGAGGGAGGTTCACGGGGCGAGGCTGCCTAGCCCGCTCTGCTCTGCTGGGCTGCACCCCCGTCGGGTCCCAGAGAGAGGGAGGTTCACGGGGCGAGGCTGCCTAGCCCGCTCTGCTCTGCTGGGCTGCACCCCCGTCGGGTCCCAGAGAGAGGGAGGTTCACGGGGCGAGGCTGCCTAGCCCCCTCTGCTCTGCTGGGCTGCGCCCCCTGTCGGGTCCCAGAGAGGGGGAGGTTCACGGGGCGAGGCTGCCTAGCCCCCTCTGCTCTGCTGGGCTGCGCCCCCGTCGGGTCCCAGCTCCCTCACTCCCCAGCTTGAACCTTTGGGCAGGCTGGGCCACTTCCCTCTGGGCCTGAGTCTTGTCACGTTTTTAAATGAGAGAATTAAACTTGGCCATCTCTAGGGCCCCTTTTCTCTCTAAAAACCCTGTCTACATGGTTAGACATGTTCACACATCCCGAATGTTCGGGCTCTGAAAAACCCAGCCTCGTGTCCTACAGGGGGAATACTCCGTTGTCCACTTGCCCCTCGATCGCGAGGCTCTGTGGCTAGCTTGCCCTCCCAGCCTTGGCCTGCACGCTCACAGTGCCTCTCTTGCTCAGTGGCGGCCGGTGACCCTTTTCCACCGTCCTCCTGAAAAGCTGGCCAGGATGGAAGTATGCAGTTCCTTCTCCCCTCTGTACGGGGCCCGGTTTGTCCGGGGCAGTCTGCACAGGCCCGGTGCAGTCAACTCTGCAGGTTGCTCGGTGTGCAGACTGCAGCTTTTGCAGAGCAGTAGTTCTTTCCGTGGATGCCACCAGGGGTCTTACCTTGTTCTCCCTAAGCATTGTCCCTACGTGAGACTCTCTCCGTTCTGCCTCGGGACCTGGAGAGCTCAGGGGAGGAGGACAGTTGCAGTCAGAGACTTAGCACCTGTTCATTCATTCATTCATTGATTTGGTGGACGTTTGCTAGGCCCTGTGCTGCAGGGCTCAGTGCTGGGTGCTGGGAGGACTCGCGGAGGCGACAGGGCCCGTGCTCTGACTGCAGTGCCCTCGGGAGGGGGACCTGTGCTGCAGGGCTCAGTGCTGGGTGCTGGGAGGACTCGCGGAGGCGACAGGGCCCGTGCTCTGACTGCAGTGCCCTCGGGAGGGGGACCTGTGCTGCAGGGCTCAGTGCTGGGTGCTGGGAGGACTCGCGGAGGCGACAGGGCCCGTGCTCTGACTGCAGTGCCCTCGGGAGGGGGACCTGTGCTGCAGGGCTCAGTGCTGGGTGCTGGGAGGACTCGCGAAGGCGACAGGGCCCGTGCTCTGACTGCAGTGCCCTCGGGAGGGGGACCTGGCATGGAGGAATTGGTGCTGGAGGTGACATCTCTGGCTGCCTTGGGGGTGCTGCCACGCTGCGTCCCTCCACCGCACGGGCACCTGTCCTTGACTGTCCGCATTGTGCATCTCTGGAAAGCGACGTTTGTTGTGGGAATAACAGCAAAATCTACTTGCTCTAGCTATTATTTTTTGATAAATCTAAAGGCACCGTTTTGTATTGAGGACTTGTTCCAATTGGAATTGGAATATGAAATTTGACCTCACTTTCCAAATAAGGAGAAGGGACAGATCATTTTAGGATTCATTCCTCCCGAGTGTCTGAGGTCAGTCTTCACTGGTTCAGACCTCACACGGGAGACCGTCAGGTGTGTGACGGACACGTCCAGCGAGAAGATGTCTAGTGGCACTGACGGGTGGGGAGAGGCAGCAGTGGCCAGTGTGGGATGTTTTGTAAGTGAGAGTGTAGTTATCCTTGCAGTAAACCCTCATGTCCACTCTCTGTGCAGCCCGTGCGTGTGGCTTTGCTGTGTGTGGGGAACGAGGCCTTAGCTGGCCGTGGAGAACAGCTGTCTCTTGGCAGTTTACATCTGACAGTGCTTTTGAGATTTCCTTCCGAGATATCAGCTCCTTTGTCTGGAGCACCTTGTAGAGATTAGCCACAGACAACTGCGAAGCTTCTCACTGGGGAAAAGGTGAACGTCAGACAGAAAATTATGACCAGACCCAAATCCAACAGTGAATGTTCCTTTCATCCCCGCCCCCAGTCTAGTCCATCAGCGACATTCTTTAAGTTACACTCCACACCCTCCCCTCTGTCACACCTGCGTGGCCCAGGTCCCCGCTGCCCTTGTGGTGCCGGGTCCTGCAGACCGCTCGCTGCCCTCCCCTGTCCTTGCCCTCGCCGCAGCCTGAGCGGTCTTTCCCTCCCACGCCTAATTCTGTCCCTGACGACTAAACCCGCCAGTGACTTCCCATCACATTCAGAATGAATCCCAACTCCTCACAGCGGTCTGCAGAGGTAATTGTGCCCTGCCTGGTCCTACAGCGGCAACTCCATCCACCCCTACACACATGTGTGCACACACACACCCTACAGCGCCATCTCCATCCACCCCTATACACACATGTGCACACATACACCCTACAGCGCCATCTCCATCCACCCCTATACACACATGTGCACACACACACCCTACAGCGCCATCTCTATCCACCCCTATACACACATGTGCACACACACACCCTACAGCGCCATCTCTATCCACCCCTATACACACATGTGCACACACACACCCTACAGCGCCATCTCTATCCACCCCTATACACGTGCACACGCACACACCCTACAGCGCCATCTCCATCCACCCCTACACACACGTGTGCACACACACCCTACAGCGCCATCTCCATCCACCCCTACACACACGTGTGCACACACACCCTTCAGCGCCATCTCCATCCACCCCTACACACATGTGTGCACACACCCTACAGCGCCATCTCCATCCACCCCTACACACACGTGTGCACACACACCCTACAGCGCCATCTCCATCCACCCCTACACACACGTGTGCACACACACCCTTCAGCGCCATCTCCATCCACCCCTACACACATGTGTGCACACACACCCTACAGCGCCATCTCCATCCACCCCTATACACATGTGTGCACACACCCTACAGCGCCATCTCCATCCACCCCTACACACACGTGCACACGCACACACATCCTGCAGCGCCATGTCCATCTACTCCTATACACACGTGTGCACACACACCCTACAGCGCCATCTCCATCCACCCCTACACACACGTGTGCACACACACCCTACAGCGCCATGTCCATCCACTTCGTACATGCACCCCCACCTACCTGCACACCCCTGCCTGGTCCTGCAGCGGCATCTCTATCCACCCCCTGTCCCCCTCCCCGCCCCCCCTGGTCCCCCACACACTTGGTATCATTAACGACCCAAACATGTAAAAAGGAATAGGATAATGAACTCCCATTGGACAGCCCCCTAAATCCCACATTACCACCTGTTGGCCCTGTTTTCTTAGGATCACATTTCTGTTGTGTCCCTGTCCTGTGGAGGGAGTGGTGGCGGGGTGGCTTTCTCTGATCAGGAGGCAGTGAGGCCCTGGCCTGCGTGCGTCTCTGGGTTCCGTGCTGCCTGGGCTTCGGTGCTGGGCACCTGGGCTTCAGACGGGGCTCTGCACATGCCGGGCCGTCTGCTGTCCCGGCACCTGGCTGGGGGAGGGGCTCTGGCTCGTCCCTCCCAATGCAGTGCTTGCTGGAAGCTTCCGAGGCCTGGAGGCCCGGGCGGCACTGGCTGCTGCTCCTGCAGCGCCTGCCCCCTCCCACTGCAGCCCCAGGGGTTTGTGACCATCTGTCCTGAGACCCTGAGAGGACTCACTGGGCTTGCCAGCTGTGCCCAGACCCACTTTGCAGGACTCCCACCCGTGGGGGGCCCCTCTCTCTGGAGGCAGGCATTTCTTGGAGATGTGGGGGTTTGGTGGCCCTAGGGCCACTCAGCTGACCCTTTTCCCTGCTCCCTGCCACCTCCCGGCTCCTGACCCTGTGCGGTCCTGCCCGCCCTGCCCTGTGGTGTGTGGGAGTTTCTCAGGTCAAGCTCTATTGATGATTTCCTCCATCTCTCACTGTTCTAGTTGCTTTGTCTGGTTTCCTGGAGATTTAGAATCCAAAAGTTATGCTGGCTCCATCCCATCAATCGCCACCTCAGAGGCCTTCCCGACCCCCTGGAAGCAGCCGCCCCGTGCCACCATGTCCCCCTTTGAGCACTGTGTGGGACGCTCATCCCCGAACAGGAGTTTCTCGTCACTCTATAGTTGTTTGTCACGGCCGGCCAGCTGGTGTACTGCTCCCGCGTCCCACAGGGCTGAGGAATCGCGCACAGCAGGCCCTGCCCCTCCCTGGCCACCCTGGAGATTGTGACACTTTCCCCAAAAGCTCTAACCCTCTTTACTGTTATTATATTACTCTGAAAATTAAGTAAAAGAAAAATCGCCTAAAATGTTTTGAGGGCACTTAAGAATGCAAGAAGGAAATTCTATTTAAGATATTAAAATATTAATGAAATATACACTGAATTGAATAGCATCAAAAAATTCTAAATGTAGGCTTACCATGTCCCAGCAAAGAGGACTAATGTTTTGCTATCCTGGTGTCTGTCTTTCCTGCAATGCACTGTGTGTGTGTGTGTGTGTGTGTGTGTGTGTGTGTGTGTGTGTGTACATGTATACGTGTACACACACACACTGTGGTTAAAGACAGTAATAACTGGCATCTAAAACAGTATAAACCCTAGATTCTCAGATAGAACGCTCCATTAGGGAGCCCACACTGTAGTGGGAAGGAAGACGGACTCAGAGCCAGGAGCAAGGCAGGACTCTTGCCCCATCTCTGCCCTTAGTAACCACATGACCAGGACCACCAAAGGCTGTTTGGTTTTCTTCCGGCAGTAGAAAAGGGGGTTGCGTACCTTTCAGCTCTGAACACTAGGGTTCTTGTCAGCGTAAATGCCTGTCAGCCTCAGACCAGTTCCAACTCCCGAGTGCCGGAGTCAGGAGACACCGTGTTTTCCTGTTGGCGTCTCCACTGTAAATGGGACCGGTAATGAGAGCAGACGCACTACCCTAAACAGCCACGCGCTTCGGTTTAATTTTATAGTTACCCATTTGCGAGTCGCTGTGGAGCATTTCTTGTTGATTCACAGTTGGTGGCGTCACGAGGGAGACATTTAAGAGAGGTTTCTTGGTGAAGTAACTGTTCTGAAAATAGTACCGTGCCTTTCTGAAATTTTTGAATTAACACCCACAAATTGGAATGGCCCCGGGTTTGTATTTTAAATAAGCTGGCAGCATGTTGCTTTTTTCAAGCACCGAGATTCTTGCACAGGTGAGAGAACAGGGTGAGAAGGTAGGTATTGAGTCCCTGACATAAGGATGATGATGGCTACCTCGCCTCGAAAACACATCACGTGCCCGACCCTGAGCCTCACTCGCTCGCTCGCACCTACGTACACTGTTATTTAGCCATGCTGTGAACGAGGAAAATGTTATTCCCAAGTTTGTAAACAAAGAAGCAGATGCGCGCAAATGAAACAAGGCCACCCAGGTTGGGAAGAGTGACAAGGTCCGTTATGGGGAGCATTCAGAAGGTGCTTACTGGGCGCTGTGCTCTCTCAAGGGATCTGTGCTTACAGTGCTGTGTAGTCTTGACAAAGTGCGTGTGGGGTTAGCCCTGTGATGTTTCTCTTACAAATGAGGAAACTGAGGCACAAGGAGGTGAGGTGACTTGGCCACAGCTCAGGTTAGTGTCAGAGCGAGGTTTGAACTCGCAGTCCTTGTTTCATCTGGATGCCATGTTGCCCAGCGGCAGTGGTGACGGACAGACGCCCGCGTCCTCGCTGCAGCCCTGCTGCTAGAAGTGGCACTAGAGGGCAAAGGGGTCGGGGTCCCGAGTGAGGAAGTTCAGACTTCTCCTTACATTAGGGACAGCAGTGAGTTGTCATGTTTTGCATGTGACCTGAAAGTCAGCAAAAATAGAACCGCCTCTCTCCGGGACCCTGGAGTCCGGAGCCTGGAGAGCGTCCGCAGGAATGCACTCGAATCTCAGCTCTTTGAGCCATATTGCAAAGCGGTGTCCCCTCTAGGAACCCAGTTACCAAGGAGGACTCCCGTCTCTCTGGTTGTCACTGGCTGGCTTCCCGATTCTTGGTTACTCTGCACTGGCACTTTACTGGTTGAAAGAGAATCCCCAGTTTTCCTGTGTGTGGGGCGCGGGTTGTTGAGGTCTAAAATTGGTGACATTATTTCATGAGAAATTTGAGGTCACACGGACCAATGAAAGGGGCTTAAGCTTTGTTGTTTAAGTGAGATCCTTTAAATTTTTTTGTTATTTGAACTGTTTTCTTAATTTTGGGTTTGTATTTAAGGTAAAAGGGAACCATTGTGATACTTGAGAGCAGAACACAGTCCGAGACTCCGTGGACACAGAGACTCCTGGGAGACAGCCTGGCTCTGCGTCTCCCTGGCCCTGCTGAGGGGCCGCCCGCGGGCCAGCAGCACTAAGCACTGCCCAGGGATCTGAGGCAGAGAAGGGCCGTGAGCGACAGGTCCGCCAGCTGCCTCCCCCGCATTATTGAGCTGACTGCTTGGAAAGTCTTTAGTGGTGTCTCAGCTTGAAAAGGACAGATTTGAAATAAATAAATGAATCGACCCGTTAACCTGTTACGGGAAGGCTCCCATTCACTGTGCTCGGTCCCGAGTCATCTCTGAGGCTGGCTGAGCCACACTGGGGTAGACTCCCAGGGGAGGGGCTGGCCGTGATGCGACCGAGAGCCAGCTGCTGTGTTTGTGGGAGGCAGGCGCCTACTGCGCTGCCCGGCTGCCCCTTCCTGGGGGCGGGGCTGTTTCCACACCATCCACCGTGCAGCCATTGATCAGAAAAAGTGACCAGTTAGCAGGAAGTGTTTCCTGGGCTGTAGGCATTATGAATAATGTGTTCTTCAGTTAAAAACAGCACTTTAAGCAGTTGTTTAAACCGAACCATTTGGGAATGAGGGAGAAAGTTGCATGAATAATTCATTTTCACAGAAAAGATGGAAGGATCTGAACTTCTTCCCTTCCCAAATCTTTTGTACGTTGTGGAAATACCTGCAGATGATCTCGATCAGATCAGTAAACTTCATCACGTGTACTTGGTTCTGGGTACGTTTATGTGCTTCCACTTTTGGGAAACCTTTGCTGAGAAAGGCACAGTCACGTAAATACAGGGGGTTTGGAATGAGACCCCGGCGTTGAAAAGCCAGCAGGGTGGGGGTCTCAGACGGCACTGCACGGGCATTAGCATAAGGCCCGGGGGAGGCTCACCCTGTTAGCCTGTCCCTGTGTGGAGGAGGACTCATCAAAGCAGACCAGGTCGCTCCCTTGTACTTAAACACAATGCCCTCCGCTTTTTAAAGCAGACCAGCACCTTAGACACACTGCATGTCCTTGGTTCAAGGTTTTGAATGCGAGAGTCTGGGACGAGGTTTAGGTACGACATCACGGTACCAAAATCCCCTCTCCCCTTCGTCTCTCTCGTTCTCACACCATTACAGACCTGAGGGGTTCTGTGTGTGTGGACGGAGTGAGGTGTGGCCGCGGTGGATGCTCAGTGCGTGGTGTTTCATTGATCACCTAGGCGTTAAAGGCGTTAAAAGGCATGGATGCGCCTGAATACTGCTTCCCAGGGACAGTGCCACCACGGCCGGCACAGCCACCACGGGGTCATTGTTTACTGGGTGATAACGCGGTTTCTGGCCCTGTTCTCAGCGCTGAGCACCGTATTTGATCCTAACAGCCTTCTGAGCTGGGTACAGCGGCCCTCCTCCTTACAGCTGTGCGGCCAGGCGCGGGTTTGCGCACTCACCACGGTCGCCACAGCTGTCTGTGTGCCCTTTCACCTGTGTGCTGCCTTCTCCGTTACCTCACAGTCAGCCCAGTGGCGCCGAGGTAACAGATAGCCCACGTCCAATACGGGCACACTCACCCAGGCCCTGTCCACTGCAACCCATGACAGCTGGGAGCGCAGTCAAGAACCAAGCTGTCGGAGAGCAGGCCAGCGGCCTCTGTTGCAGGCCTTCTCGGGCCACCAGGGTCACACGCTTGAACACAGGCTGCACTCGCTGACGACAGCGAGGGGCCGTGCTTACCTACGAAGGAAGAACAAGAAATCTAGAAGCACAAAGCGCAGGGCTTGAGTCGATGCCCAGAGCATTCGTAGATTAAATTATAATTTTTTTTTGTATTTTTCTGAAGCTGGAAATGGGGAGGCAGTCAGACAGACTCCCGCATGCGCCCGACCGGGATCCACCCGGCATGCCCACCAGGGGGCGATGCTCCATCCATCTGGGGCGTCGCTCTGTTGCGACCAGAGCCATTCTAGCACCTGAGGCAGAGGCCACAGAGCCATCCTCAGCGTCCGGGCCAACTTTGCTCCAATGGAGCCTTGGCTGCGGGAGGGGAAGAGAGAGACAGAGAGGAAGGAGAGGGGGAGGGGTGGAGAAGCAGATGGGCGCTTCTCCTGTGTGCCCTGGCCGGGAATCGAACCCGGGACTCCTGCACGCCAGGCCGACGCTCTACCACTGAGCCAACCGGCCAGGGCAAATTATTTTCTTGTTAAGAATAAACATAGTTTTGTTTGAAGTTACCCCTGAAGGTGGATCAAGTCAGGAGGAGGCAGCACAGGGATCGGCACGAGGTGTGTGAGGCGTCGCAGTCGGGACGCAGCAGCGGGAGCTCTTCAGAGCGGGCAGCGGGGACAGGCAGTGGCTGCGTCCCGCGCCTCGGGCTGTGCTGTCGGTCGGGAGCACGTGGCCGTGGTCTGGGGACCTTGCTCCCACGTCCTTTTCCGCCTGCTGCGTCTGGGGCTTGAAAAATGTCATGTTTAAGATAGTGGGCCTCCCATTTTGAGCCAGTCACACTTGAAAAATACCCCTTGAAATGATCTAAACTTAATTTCTGGCCATTTTGTTTCGGAAATACTAACCTCAGGAGGTCTTTGTTCACTACGCTAAAACTTAATCTATTTGGAAAAATTCCATTTCCTCTCCGTGGAAATTGACTGGACACGGCTGCCGTGAGTGATGTGGGGGCTGCTATCCTGGAGCACTGTAAAAATGGACTTTGAAACAGTTGGGTCGGACCCAAACTGAAGGTGATGTATGGCTTGAAACGGTTTTTAGTGGAACATTACGCTTCAATATTTTACCGGTCATTGCGGCACAGGCTTTAGAATACATGTTCGGGTTTCTTAAAGTTTTATTTTTAGAGTGGAAACTTTCTCACACACCAGAATAGATGAGTCAAGTGTGTTTGAATCAATGCTGAAATGTCAGCCACATCTGCAGAAGGAAAATCACTAGCCAGCTCCCTGAAATCCGCGCAGAATGAAGCCACCGCACTGCGCCGCCCCTCCGGCCTTTGCCCGCGCTGGAGGGGAGCAGGAGAGCCCAGATCTTTACAGAAATGCGTGTCACCGGGTTATTATTTTATTCTAGAAGTGGTTCAGAAAATATGAGCGCGGACGTTAATTGAGACGGGGCCGCACCCTCCTGGATTGATTTCAGGACCTCCAAGCACACATTTAAACACAAACTCATCATTTCTCCAGAGTGTGTGCTTGAAAATAGATGGAGAAGGTTCCTCAAAGCCACGTGGCATAATGCCAGTTACATTGAAGCTATGACCAGAATTTCTTGTTGGAAAAGCGAGGGTGGATAAGAATGTTGTAAAAGCAACAGTGGAAATACACAATGAAAACTTTTTTACATGTGGCTGTCAAAGGCTCTTAAAGCTGTCCTTTGGAAGAGTTTATGTTTTTTCCAGGTTTATTTATGTTTTTATTACGTAGCTGCATTTTATTTTAAAGGTCTGTATCTAGGACCCAGACAGACTCAGAGGTCTGAGTTCTAATCCTGGGTTTGCATAGAACCAGCTAGAAGGCTGTCACCAGGTCAGCCAAGCACCCTTGGTGCCCCAGTTTCAGTCTCTGAGAGTCAAGGACTGGGACCAGTGTCCACTGCCTTCCAGCATTAGAATGATACGATACCTTTGGGAGCTGTTAGGATAATTCTTAAATCTGTCAGCTCTTGGTCTGTATTTCCAAACATGAACTGCTTTCCCTGCTGTGCTGGACGTGACACTGGACTGGTGCCTCTCCCAGAGCCTGAGCTGGCCGTCAGCCTCAGGGCGGTAGGGTCCCGGGGCGCAGGAGCAGGACTGCTATTTTAGGTGTGAAGGCCTTGCAGAAAGTTTCCCCACTGGAGAGGCCTTAGCTGGCGAATGAAGGCCAAGTTCTCCCCTGTCCCCTGCTGCCTTCATTAGGCCTTGGAACAGGGGACCAGTGGTCAGTCATTATTTACAGTGGAAATGGGGGGAGTCCTTTTTGCCGAAGCCATCAACAGGCGCTGGGAATTCAGGAAGATAATGCAGTTTCTCAGTCTTGTTAATCGAGCTTAAATGCTTTACATTGTCTAACAACAAATAATGCTCCTGCTTGGAACTCAGCAAAGAAAGTAACCTTTGAATTAAGGCTGGAGAATGTCCGAGAGCATTTCCCGCAGGGAAGAAACATGTTCTTTGGTTGTGACTGTCTTTCTTGTCCCTGAAACGAGCTGCCACTGTGTGGGCAGCAGCAGAGGCCACCCATTTTAAGGGTGTTTGACGGGTTTGAATCAGAAGTTTTGCCCAGTGGGCAAAGCCCTCTCTTACACTAGAGGGTTGAAAGTGTTGAAAAGCAGGAGTTGAACCCCCTTCCTTTCCTTCTCCTTCAGAGCAGAACAGACCCCTCTAATGGCGGGTCTCCCACTGCCCTGAGCTGCGGCAGGGATAGCCCCGATGCAATTGGGCAGGTGTCGAGCTTTAACCCAGAATGCCCCAGGACAGCTGGGCAGAGCCTTGCCCGTCCCGCAGCCTCTCTATGGGGCTGGAGTCCTTCCCACTGAACGTTGGCCTGAGGTTTAACCTCAGTGTTCCCTGCTGCAACCCTCTCTCATCAGTCACATCAACCGAGCACACTGATCCGTCTTCTCCCGGCAACTGCCACGTGCGTGTTTGAGGAGTGACAGGGCTGCCCGTCTCTCAAAGACAGACCCGCTCCCGTCTCGAAGGGCCTATGCTTATACTCACTCCTGGTTCCTGTTTCTAAAGCCGTGAACGTTTAAGTCAATAGTTGTTTCTATTTGATTCTGAGATCCTCAAGTGAAAGGCGTATCAGCTGTGCACCCTCTCACTGCACGTGCCCTCTGACAGCTGCTCGGCCTCCTCCAGGCAGCCCACCCGGCCTCCTCCAGGCAGCCTACCCGGCCTCCTCCAGGCAGCCTGCCCGGCCACGGTGGACGTGTGTCTGTGAACTCCAGTGGGCAGAGGCTTCCCTGGAAATCTCCGTGATTACAGATTCGCTATTTCTTGAGGTTCTTGTTAAGACACTCATCTTTGGTACTGAGAGTGTGCTGCAGTAGTCCTTTCTAACTACAAGTTTATTCAGAAATTTCTGGTAATGCCCCCTCCCCCGCCGAACAGTGACAAAGGGCAGTGTGTTTTATGCCAGAACTTGGATTAGTTCTGTTATGAATCCATCAAGTACAGTAGATTCCGGTGATTTACAAAGGTTAAGGAATGGGGTGTTCTGATTGATTGAATTTTCAAGAATAATGACCATCTCGACCAGTGGAAGATGGCTAGTCTTAGAACGGTGTGAGTGCCTCTTCGGGGCGGCGGTAAGCTCTTAGGAAGGGTCAGCTGCACTGACCAGAGCTAGCGGGCCCTTAGAGACCGTCTGCTACCAGAGAGAGGAAACCAAAGCCGGCAGCGAGGGGACGTGCCCACTGTGGCCCCACGAGCGGTGAGACCCGCCTCCTGCCCAAGCCTGTTAGGACGTGACTCCACCGGCGTGTGTCACACACATCACGGCCCCTCGCCTGCATCAGAGCTGCAGGGGGCGCTGCTCGTCCCCACCGCGATGTCACCCCCTGTGATGACTCAGCACCCCGAGTCCCAGAGGGATCCCGTCTCGTCTCCCCAAGACTTACTACACACCACTTACTTTGACTCATCCCACTAATATTTGATGTTGATGCAGAAAACTCAACACATTCCAAACATTTTGTAAAAAATCAATCTTATTGAGGCATAATTTACATAAAATGCACCCATTAATGCAGAGTAACGCTCCATTATATGAATATACCACAGCATGGGTCGGTTCTGAATGCTGGCCCAACTCTTCATTCTGTAACAGTGGTTTTCAACCATTTTATACTTGGGGACCGGTGACCGAGCCAGCCAGAAACAGAAACAGGCAGCGAATCGGGTTTTTTCTTACTGCACGTGACAGTGCAGCCGGTACAAGCTGGTGCCTGACTTCTGAGCCCCACCGGTACGATGCATGGACTACTGCCTAAGTTTGTCCAAGTGCTTTTTGTCTGTTGCTCGTGATTTATAAATGCTGTGCACAGTGCAAAAGGTTGTTCAAATGAGCCTCCAAGTTCCAAAGATAGCTAAGACCACCTCAGTAGTATTTTCATCGATGGTACAGGCTGGTGAGTGGCAGTCACCCTGAGCACAGGCGAACTCAGCTAAGATCGTTCAGTCTATAATCTTCATCCAACATCAGGGTGGTTTACTCTTTTGCGGGCCCCATGAAATGTCTGGCAGACTGGTGCTGGTCCACAGACCAGTGGTTGAAAAACACTGTACTTGGTTGTGATATGTCGGCATTTTAGTGTATTGCTGGACTCTATTTGCTGATATTCTGCTGAGGAGTTTGTGTCTTGAGGAACACGTCATTTGTAATGCCTTTGTCTAGTTTTGGTATCAGGGTCCATTAAATGAGTTGAGAACTGCTTCCTCTTCCTCTGTTTGCTGGAAGACTTTCTGTAAGATTACTATGATTGCTTTTTTAAGTTTTTCATAGAATTGACCAATGAATCTATGTGGGACTGCGTTTTCTTTATAGGAAGGTTTTGGTGGTTTTTTTAAAAAAATAACATTCAATTTTTAAAAAGTAGATACTTCAATTTTTATTTCTTCTTATATCAGTCATCTAATTGATGTTTTTCAAGGACTGTCCACTTCATCTAAGTTGTCAAATTTATTGGCATAAGGTTGTTCCTTATACTCTCATATAAGCTTTTTAATGTCTTCTCGTTTGTTCCTGATAGTTAAATTGTGTCTTTTCTTTCTTTCTGTGACCAGTCTAGCTAGAGAGTTCTCAGTTTTATTTACTTTTCTTTGAAGTTACTGCTCTTGATTTCAATTTTTTTCTAATTTTTGTTTTTTCTCTTTCATTTATTTACAAACATTGTTTCCTTCTCCTTTATTTAAGGTTTAATTTGCCTTTCTTTTTTAACATCCTAAAATGGAAGCATAGATCCTTGATCTTTTAGTCATTTTTCTATTTTTGTATAAGCTGTTTAAAACTATAAACATAGCTTTCGCGGCATCCCACAAATTTTGATATATTTTTATCATTCGTTTCAAGATATTTTATAATTTCTTCTTTGTCTCATGAGTTATTTAGACCAAATCTCTGGCAGGGAGGGGAGCTTTTTTGGTATCCAACTGATTTTCTGCATGTTCTATTAATTACTGAGAGAGAAGGCTATTAATGACTGTTCTTAGGAACATGCCCTTAGGATTAGTATATCTTTTGGATGAAGTCACCCTTCCAAGCTCTTTTGATTTTTATATTTTTAATAATTTTTATTGCTTTCTTATTTGTAAATGATGGGCTTTGTCCCCTGAAGTGTTCCCCTTTCCCTGGGCAGAGGAAAGTTTCCTTGGGCCAGGGGTGGGGGGCTCCATGGGAAGAGCAGGCAGGGCTCAGGGGTGGTGTGGGTGAGCACAGGGTCAGCTGGGCTACCTTTATTTCTCCTCTGGCTCCCAATATAAAAGAGGTCTGCAAGGAGCTGAAAGACCGCCAGCCGTTGTTTGTGGTCTGGTGAGGCCACCGTGCACCTGTAGAGGGCGCCCTGTGAGAGTGTGCTCAGGGCGCGGCAAGCATGGGCCACCCGCCTCCAGGAGAATCCTGTGTGGCTCCCCTGGGAGAAATATGTCCTGGCACGATTTTTAACACCTTTGAAAGTGGCGAAAGGAATCTGGGGCCTGTGTCCATGTGTGCTGCTGGCCGTGTGAGCCATTTAGTTTTCTGGTCAGGGCCCCACCCCTCCCCGTGCTGGGACTGCAGGTTCCCAGACGCTCCGCTCCGCTCCCAGCAGTCTGCCCGGCTGATTGATCATCTGCGGCCCTTGCTTCCCGGGATTGCTGACCTCAACACCCAGCCCCTAGGATGCTTGTCCATTTCTCGTCTCCTCTCTCCAGTGTGTGCACGGAAACATTTTCTTTTTTAAGGTACGAAAGTGAAGATTTATTTAGAATGCAAGAAAAACACTACAGTTTACAAAGATAAGCAAAACCTTTTGAGAAACCAGGCTATTTTATTCCCTGCCTTGTTTTAAGGGGGTTTCCAAACTCCGTCATTTACATCATTTACAACCACCTATAGGATTATCTCCCTAACCTTGATCGGCTGGTCTATTTTTTTACATTGTATTTTTCCTTAAATAAACTCATTTTTTAAACTTAACCTCATTCTAAGAAGTGATGGCTATGAACTCGCAGGTTTTATTTGCTAGTTATATACTCTTCTATGTACATATGTTTAAATTTAAAATGTTCGTCCAGCCCTGGCCAGATGGCTTGGTTGCTCAGAGCATCGTCCCCATGTGCAGAGGTGGTGTGTTCACTCCCCAGGCAGGCAGAGTACACAGAACAGATCCATGCCTCCCTCCCCCTCCTCCCCCTCCTCCCCCTTCCCTCCTCCTCCTCCTCTTCCTCTTCCTCCTCCTCCTCCTCCTCCTCCCCTTTCCCTCCTCCTCCCTCCCCCTCCCCCTCCTCCCCCTTCCCTCCTCCTCCTCCCCCTCCCCCTCCTCCCCCTTCCCTCCTCCTCCTCCTCCTCCTCCCCTCCTCTTCTCTCTCTAAAATCAATAATGTTTTTTAAATGTTCTTCCGTACCTCACCTAACGCCCCCTGCCGTCACACTTTGGGAGCTGTGGTCCGGGGCACATGTGGATTTGACAGTGAACTTAGAGGGGGACGCATGCCAGCTCTTGGCAGGGGTACGAGGAGGAGTGCCTTGTGCCTGTGGCGTGGGGGTGCAGGGCCCTTTAGGGAGCCAGGGGGCAGAGAGGGGCAGGAGAGGGGACTGGGTCACTGTTGCTCGGTGGGGCCGACCTTGCTGCGGTGCGTCATTCTGTTTGAACGCCGCGGACCTCGAAGCTGGCCACGTCCACTGTCATAACTCTCCAGGAAGTATTTGTTAAATAGTGATGTTGAGTTAAGTAAGCAGAGTATATGTTTAATTTTATTTTGTTACCAATTTAGAATACTCATATCACTGTTACCCTCAATTAATTTAAACATTTTTCAGTTTTCCATATTTCTTATCTTATTCTAGTCAGGGACTACTGTTTCCAGAGGTACAGCAGGTAAGGCACAGGAAGTGGTACAGTCCCGTCTGTGCCCCTCCCCCTGCGGGGTGGGAGGAGGGTGTGGTTACTGGAACCCAAGGGGGAGAGCCAGTGGAGAGGGATCTGAGGGGCTTCGCTGGCAGAGGGAGTGCTCCCGTCTCTCCGTCCACCCGCCTTCTCCGCTCACTGTCTCCCTTCTGCCAAACCCGGCCAGAGGGCGGAGGGTGGAGGACCCCGCTGATGAAGTCCCCGCTGATGAAGTCCCCTGCTGTCGGCCTGGCAGGGCTGGGACACCAGAGGGGAGCAGGGGCCGTCTTTCTGGTCATACCTCCTCCCGGTGGTCTTATGTAAGGTAGGGGCAGGGAGGTGTCGGGAAACGGTGCACAGAAAGGAGCTGTTTCTGCTGCCACCCAGTCCCTGTCCCAGTCCCTGTCATGCTGCTGCTCACAGCTCTGCTGGGCGGGCTGAAGCACCCCTTCTCAGCAGCAGTCCTCGGTGTTTGTTTTTGAGATGCCCCAGCGCCCTGGGAGCTGAGACTGCGAGCTCCCCTGCCGTGGGCACCTCCGGCCTCTGCCTGCCACGACCAGGGCCAGCTGAGGCCAGAGGTTTCACCTCCGTCCGTACATGAGCGTCCTGGCGCAGTGCGGGGCGCAGGAGGGAGGAACAGCGGAATGGGGGGACAGGGGCAGGTCTCCAGCACGACTCCCATTCTGGAAGCAGATCTGGGCACCCCGCCCCCCACCAAGCCCGGTTTCTGCGCCGCCCCAGCTTCCGTTCCATCTCTTCCATCTGCCCTCGTTGGAGAATAATGAAAGGTGCTCTCCTCACTAACTGAACTGTAATAATGTGCTAGAATGAGCACGAAATGAGCACGAAACCTGAGAGAATATCAATATCCCCGCCTTTAATGCTTGTGCTTTAAGTCGCGTGCAGTCTGTGATTGACATACCGAGGTTTTGTATTCCTCTTGGCTCAAGCAAAAATTCCTGTTTTTCCTTTTCCAGAAAATGGCAATGTTTGCACATATGAAGGCAACAGCTGCACTGGTAATTGCTTGTTCTGTGCTGAGGGCTCATGTGCTGTGTTCTCCTGCTACTTGTGATGACCATGTGGGGAAGGTTGTGTCTTTATCCTTGCTGCCCAGAAGAGGAAACCGGAGCTTAGAGAGTGGCTTGTCTCTGATGAGGGCAGAGTGAGACGGAGCATGCAGGTCCGTGGTCCTGAGCCCGGGCCTCAGGCTCCCGTATGCTGCAGACACCGAAGCATAATCACGTGTCAGGTGCCCACTGAGAGCCCACCGTGTGAGGGGCCAGTGGCAGGGGATAGGGAGACGCTGAATGGTCAGCCATCCAGATGTGTGGGCTAGGTTGTGCCGCAGGCTCTGAAGGACAAGTGAAGGGTGCTGCGTGTGACGGCACTGAGCTGCTTCTCGCTGGGGCCTTGGAGAAGACCACTGCGGAAGGGGTTAGATGGGAGCAGACGGCCGCAGTGCGCAGCTCAGACAGCCGTGGGTGGAAGCCCCGGAGCTGCCAGCCGGAGACCCCCCCCCCGGAAGTGTCCACCTCTGTGTCCAGCCCTCGGTTCCTTTCCGCTTGCTGTCCTCTCGGGTCTGCTTGTGTGTGTGTGTGTGTGTGTGTGTGTGTGTGTGTGACAGAGACAGACAGGAAGGGAGAGAGATGAGAAGCATCCGTTCTTCATTGCAGCACCTTAGTTGGTCATTGATTGCTTTCTCATAGCAAGCGACCTTGGGTCCAAGCTGGTGAGCCTTGCTCAAATCAGATGAGCCCGCGCTCAAGCTGGCAACCTCAGGGCTTCAAACCTGGGTCCTCTGCGTCCCAGTCCGACGCTCTGTCCACTGCATCACTGCCTGCTCAGGCTCGAGTCTGCTGCTGTAGCCCAGCTGGTCTGTGTTAGCACTGTCAGAGGGACGGGGGCAGCCTCACGTGTCCATAAACTCTGTCAGGTGGCATTTTCTGGTTGAGAATGTTTTAGTTTTTGGTAAAAAAACGGTTATAAGACAAGGTTCTGTTTCCTCTGTGTTTTCAATCCGGTCTCTTAACCCATCCTGTTCACCAGGTGTTCCCTGAGGATATATTATGTGCAAAATTTGCAAGGACCAGAGGTGGGTAGTCCTCCAACTGTCTGCTCAAACTTGAAATTATTGTCGTGCAAACACATGTGTCACAGGAAGGGAAGAGCAGAGTGGTGGGTCCTGAGACCACTCCTGACCTCTGCGTGTGCACTCACGTGGGCTGGTGACAGGGACAGTTACATGCGCAGGGATTGTTAGCGTCCTCTCCGGCACTCCTGTGCACGCAGTCCACCAGGTATGTCCTTGGGGACGTGGATCGCCCATGGGAACAACATTCTGTTCGGCCTGGAACCCGTCGCGACAGTAAAGCATTGCCTAGACGTGCGGGATGTGAGAGGGCGCAGCTCCCCAGCGTGCTGGCCTGTGGCCCTCCGGCCCGGGGCTGCCCTCCGCCGGCCCGTCCTGGGTGGCCCTCCATGGCCCGTCCTGGGTGGCCCTCCATGGCCCGTCCTGGGTGGCCCTCCGGGTGGAAGGCAGAGCCAGGGCCGCCTTCTCCAGTGCAGCTTGCCCGCACGTTTGCCACCACCCAGCCGAGCTCCGTGCCAGCCTCCAGAGCTGATGGACAGGGCTGCTTTCTTAACTGTTGTTAATTGGTGTTGCTGGAAAGCTCCGTGCGGGTGTTTTCTCGTGTGGTTTTTTCTCTCTGTCACATGTCAGGGCTTGCAGAGGAAGGGGACGTTGACTGAAAATTTAATTCTTTCCCAATACACTGTTTAATCCGTTGTTTAATGTTTCAGGGAAAGCTGGGACCCACGGATACCTGAATTAATTTTTAGTGCAAGAACAGAAGTTTAGAAAAACACCTGCCTTTTAGTTATTAATGTAAAATGAAATGCAAAATGAGTGTTACTGTTTGCCCTCCCGTTACTAGCATTGCACAGGAATTGGGAGTCACGGAATAACCCGGCAGGAGAAGGGAGGGCAGTGGAACTTACTGTCTCGCTCTCTGGGACACGAGCTACGGCCTGGAAGGAAGACGGAGTGGAGCAGAGGAGCGGGCCTCGTGTCCCGGCCCTCCGGTCTCGGCGCCATGTCCCTGGGCCCACGCAACCACGGGTGCCATGGGAAGGAGGCAGCTGTAACCCGATCTCATCTCGTTAATACGCCATTGAAACCACTCCCAGCTGTTGTATAAGAAGTCTAGGAGGGACAACAATGGCGTCTCCTGTTTCCTGGGACCTTTACAGACCTAATGGAAGCGCTGTGGGGCACAGGAGCCCCGGAGAGGGTCGTCAGACGTGGGGCATCAGACGTGGGCCCGGGCTCCGCTGTGCTGCTCAGTGCGCTGTTGCCCTGAGCAGGTCACCACCCCACCTCCCTTCCGTCATTTATAAAATAGGGGTTTCCCTAGCAGGTGAGCGATCAAAGGAGATCAAGGATGCCAGCGTGCTCCGGAGGGGGACGCAGTGGCTGCTTCCCTCTCAGCCTGACGCCGCGGCCTCACGGGAAGCCTGGGCCCGACCTCGGCCTCAGCTGCCTCCCACCTGCAGGGCACACTCGCCTTCCTGCACGCAGTCGGTGCTGGGGCTGGAGGCAGCCAGTAGTATCTGTCAAGGGCATGGCAGGGACACCTTACAGCAGTGGCTCTCAAGCTTTTTGAAGTCGGGGTGCATTTAAAATCCTACAAATAATCGTAAGTGCACTATATACAAATTTCTGGAAATGTGTTATAATAAGTCAAATATTAAAGAAAAATAATATAAGTTTAAGCATGCTTTTATGGTAATTAAACAAAATAAATACGACAAAATTAAATTTATTCTGACATTAAAAAACATTTTTATGTTACATTTTTTGAGTTATGCTTTTTAGAATTCATAAAAAAAGGGGTTAAAATTTTAAAAATGTCAAAAAAGTTATATTTTTATATATATTATATATATAATATATATTATATATATATATTCTTATTAAAATTTAGTAAATTCAGCAGGTCCCGGTGCAAACGTGTTAAGTTTTCTCATTCTTGTGTTTGTGAGAAACATGAGCCTGATGTGTCCTAGCGATTTCTTCAATGTTTGGCCATATATTTGAAAGGCAAACTCTCATTTCCTCATCAATACATTGAAGAATTCCTCTCTTTTTACTCTTAATTGTGTTGAGGGTAGAAAATCCTAATTCACATAAATAGGATGTTGAAAATTGTAAAATGTTCAAAGCTTTTTTAGATGTTGCCACATATTCTTCTTTTATAGAAATCCAAAAGGCTTCAAGAGACAATTCCTTATGTTTAATCATCAATCCAAAACCCCCACCGTACATATCATCTTAACTTGACACCAAACAAAGGATAGAAGAAACTTGCCTCCAGTGTTTCCAGGGAACATGGGGGGTAGTGTAAACAATTCAGCACCACAGCTTAACAGCCTTTTGCAACCTAATCAGGCAAGTGAGGTGGGGGGTTGGGCAGACTGTCAGCTTACAGCCAATTCCCCACCTCTGTCCCCCAAAAATCTAAACTCCAAAAACCCTGTTGGTTTTTTGGTCCCCGACAGGCACATATTTCTCTGGAATACCATAGGGCGCACCTGGAAATCTTCTAGGGCGCACCAATGTGCCCTGGTGCTCACTTTGAGAGCCACTGGCTAACAGACTCACCCCTGCCTCTACCACGTGGTAATGAGAATTCTGTTTGGTGGTGTGGTTGTCATGTGTTTCCATTCATCCATACCCATGAACTGACTGGCAGCTTGACACCCAACAGAAGAAGGAAGGTCTGTCATCCGTGTGTGGTGAGTCCTTGTGCATTTATTTCAACTTTAAGAAATGAAATGTAGGGTAGCCTTTGTTTGCTTCCTGGGTGCTTCTCCTAAATGTGTTCAGGGAGCACATTTCCATAACAGTTCTAAGTGCATAACCCGGGCAGCGTTCTGCCTCTGGGCCCTGGCCAGTTTCTCTCCGAGGTGGCTGGCCTTCCTGATCTCGCAGCCCCGTCTGCCTAGGTGCGAGTTTCCACAGAGAGACTGTGAGGTTTTGAGTGGGGAGCGTCCTGCCTCTGGGCCCTGGCCAGCTTCACTCCGAGGTGGCTGGCCTTCCTGATCTCGCAGCCCCGTCTGCCTAGGTGCGAATTTCCACAGAGAGACTGGGAGGGTTTGAGTGTCTCTCCTTGGCCGAGAGTAGCACAGCAGGTCATCTTGGGGGCAGGGATAACGGGGTGGGGGGGGCGGCAAGAGGGGGCCCAGCAGCCCGAGCGAGGGCTCTCATTTCCATTCGTACACATCTGGTCCTGTGTCTGACGCACCCTTTAGAACAGAGGTCTCAAACTCGCGGCCCGCCGAACAATTTTGTGTGGCCCGCAGACTAATCCACAAAGTTCAAAATATTTTGGATAAAATTAAGTAAGCCTAGGGGCCTACTTGTATTTTTCATTTCTCTAGCATTCTAGCTAGATATTAGCTTAGTTAACAGCAGTTGTGATGCGAACTACAGTTTCTGGTCGTTTTGTGACACTGAGTAAACTGCATGTACGATTGTGCTTGTTGTACTGATTTTTTTTGTTTTCAACTGCAGTGAGAAAAGTGTTGCGTAACAGTTGCCTTTTGTAGACCTAGTGCAGCCCGCCGAATGGCTGTGATCTTGCTCTGCGGCCCACATGCTGAGTTGAGTTTGAGACCCCTGGTTTAGAACCTACTCTCCCGAAGGGAAGACCCAGAAGTCCTTCCTAGACGTGCCAGAGACATCTCACAGCCCTGGGAAGTCGGGTCTGGGTTCCCAGTCTTCCTTCTTCAGCAGATTGAGGTTGATAGTTGTGGTCTCAGACAGTCGTGTCCTCATGGAGCAACTAAACGAGCCCCCTTCTGTCCCACCCCCTGGCAGAGTCTTCTCGGACGTCCTTCTGGACGGGTGTAGGGAAAATCTTAACTCCTTTGCAGGTCGTGCAGAGGATAGCCACTGGGCATTGCCCTTGCCCAGGATGGGGTTCATTAACGTGCGCATTCCCGACGCTCAGGTTCATGGGTGGGAACGTGAACATGCCTCGTACACACTGTGGGGGAGATGCTATTTAAATCTGGTTCGAGCCGCTAACATCTCGCTAACGCAGACGGGATCGCTGGCCGGGGTCCAGATTTGTGGGCGGTTTTTTTTTTTCTTTTGAGGAAGGGTCAGACTTTAGAGAACTAAGCCATCTGTCCAGCAAATTATTTTCAGGTTTTTAATGACAAGTAGTTAGCAGTGTATTTTAATGCGTAGAGTAGAAAGTCGATGTTTGATTAAACCGGTATCTTCAGAAATGTTTTCCACGTGCTGTTTGTCATCATTTTGGTGTTATAATCCCAAACTGGTGGCACACATCTCTGCACTCACGTTTCTGCAGAATTAATTAGCTCATTAACAGCAGCATGCCGTCGGCGCAGGGCGTCTTCAGAAGGCCCGGAGTCCCGAGGCGCGCCGAGCTTCTGTGGGAACAGACGGGTCTTCGTGGCCACATATTGGGCTGTGAGTCTTTGAAGGCTCGCTGCTGCGCTCTCTGAGGCCTGTTTTCTGGGGCTGTCTGGTTGCTCTTAATGATGACTGTTGATGGCTAATGTACAGGCTCTCCTCACACCTCAAATCTGCTTAGCTCTGCTGAAAGCAGCTCTGCGTTGTGGCTATTCCGTCACTGCCTAGCCCGGGGTCCACGCGGCTGACTTCTGACATCCTGTCCACTCACCTCGGCGGACGGTTCAGGAGTGCAGAGCGGGCACCAGCCCCACGGCGGGCGGCCCGGACCCGGCACTGTGGGAGCCGTCGTGCACTCCCGGGGAGAGTCCTGTCAGGAGGACGGGCCTTAAGCGAGTCATCACTGGGGACATGGCTTAGTTACAGCGAGGCCAGGAGACACAGAAGAGAATTGAAAGTGCCGTAGGGCCTGACCAGGCGGTGGCACAGTGGATAGAGGGTCGGACTGGGATGTGGAGGACTCAGGTTCGAGACCCGAGGTCGCCAGCTTGAGCCCAAGGTCACTGGCTCGAGCAAGGGGTCACTCGGTCTGCTGTAGCCCCCCAGTCAAGGCACATATGAGAAAGCAATCAATGAAAACTAAGGAACCGCAACAAAGAATTGATGCTTCTCATCTCTCTCCCTTCCTGTCTGTCTGTCCCTGTCTGTCCCTCTCTCTGACTCTCCCTGTCTCTGTCACCAAAAAAAAACAAAACCAAAAGAGTGCCGTAGGTATGAGACGGGAGGCGCTGACCAGTGGGGGCCAGGCAGTGTCGGGGAAGGGCTGACCCGGACCTGCGGTGGGAGTCGCTGGGAGAAGACCCTCCCAGGCAGAGAACGCAGAGTGCACAGTGTGCCGCGGGGTGCCGGCCGCCCGGGCGCTCGAGGAAGGCGCAGGCGGGCCAGGCTGGCGCAGGGTGGGGGCAGCTGGACTTCAGGGCCCTCGGCCTCTCAGGACTGGAGAGGTGAGCTCACCACGGAGCTGTGCTGCAGGGCAGTGCCAAGAGGGAAGGGCGCCTGTGAGGATGGGCCTGTGCGCTGTGCGGGCAGAAACCCTTAGGCTGTCAGGTGTCCCCAAGGTCATCAAGGCAGGTCCTTGACTTTGCTGGGAAGATTGACAGGAAGAGATAGTTGTTTAAAAACAAAAACTACCTTGGACTCCATCTTGGAAGCTTGATATTAAGATAATTAGAACAATTGGATTCATTTACCTCTCCCCACCGTAATATACCTTTCTGTTTTCTAAAATGAAAATAGCTTCATTGAAAAATACAATTTGTCGTTCAAAAAGGAACAGAAGGAACCAGACCCCTCAGTTCTAGAATAAGTGCAGAGCAGTTATGCTGAACTTGGGGGTCTATGAGTGCATTTTAAGGGGCTTATGAACTGCAGAAACGGGTCTGTGAAGTTTTGTGCAGACATGTATTTTAGTTTTCAGTACATTCACAGGGGATCTGTGACCCAAGAGAGAGTTTAAAAGGCTGATTAAAAGAAATCAGAAAACCTAATGTCTTTTGCATGTTTGCAGAAAGCCGCTAGGGCTTGGAGGAAATGTGTGTGGGGCGTTCCACCAGGCTGATTGGGTAAGGCGGAGATGCTGACACAGTCCGGCTGTGAGGGGTGCCCCGGGGGGCGTCCAGGGGTAGGTGTGCACACTGCCTCGTGGAGGGGCACATCGGGCGAGTGGCCTCTGGGGTCCCGGGGCTCTTTATCTCTCTGAGTAAGGACATTCAGAGAGCAGGTCAGGCTACGAGGAGAAAATCAGAGGAAACAGGGTTTAAGGACTTCAGAAATCAATGTCAGCAGCCTGAGAACGGCCCCGTTGTTTCTGATGCCGCAGAGATGGTGAAGCAGTTGGTTCTGAAGCTGTGTTCTAAGGAAGCCGTTAGAAACTTCTGGCTGAATCAGTTGGATGGTACTGGGACAAAATGGGTCGGAACCACTGAGTCTGAGTGTAACAGGGAGCAGGACGGGGAGGGTGGGTTCTTTTATTGCTTGACAGGCAATTTTCTGCCCGAAAATACTCAATTGATGAGCCAGCCACATCTTGATTCGAACCTGTGATTTCTTGGGGGGTGGGGGTTCCTAGCCCTGTTCTTGGACCAGCAAGCCAGCACACGGGCGGGTGCCTCGGGAGAACACCCCGCAGCTCTCCACTTGAAAGGCCTCCGCAGTGTAAATAGGAACAGCAGTCTCTCCAAGTTATTACCCTGTTAACAGGTTGACAGATAAGTGCAAATTGTGACTCACTGCTCAATTTGGCACTAAATTAATGTCTTTCCACGTCGCATCTGCTCAAGTGTAAACTAGTCACTGCTGCTGTGTTACGGCTTGTTTGCCTATATTCCAAAGGTAGAAATTAAAGTAATTTGATCCTGCCGCAGAATGGAGCCAGCATATGGTGCGTGTGGGAGGAGAGCACGCTGTTCTACCTGTCCCAGGTCCCGCACGCTGTTCCACCTGTCCCAGGCCCCGCACGCTGTTCCACCTGTCCCCAGCCCCACACGCTGCTCTACCTGTCCCCAGTCCCGCACGCTGTTCCACCTGTCCCCAGCCCCACACGCTGTTCTACCTGTCCCCGGCCCCACACGCTGTTCTACCTGTCCCCGGCCTCCACACGCTGTTCTACCTGTCCCCGGCCCCACACGCTGTTCTACCTGTCCCCAGCCTCCACACGCTGTTCTACCTGTCCCCAGCCCCACACGCTGCTCTACCTGTCCCCAGTCCCGCACGCTGTTCTACCTGTCCCCAGCCCCGCACGCTGTTCTACCTGTCCCCAGCCCCGCACGCTGTTCTACCTGTCCCCAGCTGTTCTACCTGTCCCCGGCCCCGCACGCTGTTCTACCTGTCCCCAGCCCCGCACGCTGTTCTACCTGTCCCCAGCTGTTCTACCTGTCCCCAGCTGTTCTACCTGTCCCCAGCCCCACACGCTGCTCTACCTGTCCCCAGCCCCACACGCTGTTCTACCTGTCCCCGGCCCCACACGCTGTTCTACCTGTCCCAGGCCTCGCACGCTGTTCCACCTGTCCCCGGCCCCGCACGCTGTTCCACCTGTCCCCGGCCCCGCACGCTGCTCTACCTGTCCCCGGCCCCGCACGCTGTTCTACCTGTCCCCGGCCCCGCACGCTGTTCTACCTGTCCCCGGCCCCGCACGCTGTTCTACCTGTCCCCGGCCCCGCACGCTGTTCTACCTGTCCCCGGCCCCGCACGCTGTTCTACCTGTCCCCAGCTGTTCTACCTGTCCCCAGCCCCGCACGCTGCTCTACCTGTCCCCGGCCCCGCACGCTGTTCCACCTGTCCCCGGCCCCGCACGCTGTTCTACCTGTCCCCGGCCCCGCACGCTGTTCTACCTGTCCCCGGCCCCACACGCTGTTCTACCTGTCCCCAGCTGTTCTACCTGTCCCCGGCCCCACACGCTGTTCTACCTGTCCCCAGCTGTTCCACCTGTCCCCGGCCCCGCACGCTGTTCTACCTGTCCCCGGCCCCGCACGCTGTTCCACCTGTCCCCGGCCCCGCACGCTGTTCTACCTGTCCCCGGCCCCGCACGCTGTTCTACCTGTCCCCAGCTGTTCTACCTGTCCCCAGCCCCGCACGCTGTTCTACCTGTCCCCGGCCCCGCACGCTGTTCTACCTGTCCCCGGCCCCGCACGCTGTTCTACCTGTCCCCAGCTGTTCTACCTGTCCCCAGCCCCGCACGCTGTTCTACCTGTCCCCAGCCCCGCACGCTGTTCTACCTGTCCCCGGCCCCGCACGCTGTTCTACCTGTCCCCGGCCCCGCACGCTGCTCCACCTGTCCCCGGCCTCGCACGCTGCTCCACCTGTCCCCGGCCCCACACGCTGCTCCACCTGTCCCCGGCCCCACACGCTGCTCTACCTGTCCCCAGCCCCACACGCTGTTCCACCTGTCCCCGGCCTCGCACGCTGTTCCACCTGTCCCCGGCCCCACACGCTGTTCCACCTGTCCCAGCCCCGCACACTGAGCCCAGCACGCCAACAGGCGCTGGCTTGGGGGTCAGAGGTGGGAGGAGTTCTATCCTGTCGGAGAGGGGCCTGGTGCACAGCCGCCTCTGTACCAGCCCCACCCGTGACAGAAAGGACCGTCCTTGGTCCCCAGCTTCATGTCACTGTTAAGTCACTAGCGCTGGATTTGCATTCCAAAATCTGGGTCTCCTTAAAAATGAAATGTTTTGATTTCCGCTGCTTAGGATTTAGACATTGTTTTCCTCAATTGAAGACACAGCTGAAATTTCTCTCTCCCTTTGTGGCAAACACATAACGTTACCTGCAGAAAGGTAATTTGCATCTCCTTTATGTTAGGCATGTGAATGAAAAACAGTCTCCTTGAAATTTCTTTTTCTGCTTAATAAAACCTTCGGGTTGAGTGTACTGAGCTTTTTAGGGGCTTACAGGTCGGGAAGAAAAGGGGAGCAGCACCGCAGACCTGTCCTCGCCCCTGTGTGGTCAGCAGATGCGTTTCCAAAGCTCTCCCCCGCCACCTTTACAAGTGCAGAACTCTCAGAAGAGGGGTCCGAGGTGGCAAGGAGCTCGTGTGCCCACCTAGCACCCTGGCCCTCCCTGAAGGCGTCCTAGAAATCTGCACGCAGAACAGGATTCTGGAGTCCTCACTTACCCCACCCGCTCCCCTATTCTAGCCTACGAAAGAGACAAGTTTTCCAGAAAGTGTTCCGAAACCTTCAAGGTGAACTGCACAGAGAGAGCAAATGTTGAGGTTACCTTTGTGCTGAAGCTCTGTGTGTTCATTTGCATTCTGCTGTCCGCAGCTATGATGGCTATTGATCGGGGATTGGCTCAGGAGACATTGCCCACCCCTCTATTAGCATATACTTAGCAATGACCTCCATTCACACAGGACAGCAGAGTTTTGCTTTCTGCTGAGTGAAGCAACTGGGTTTCAACCTCACACAGACTTGGAAAAGAAACACATGCATGTCCAGTGACCCGGCGTGAACTTCTGACAGGGATTTTGCTGTGTGCTTTCTTCCGTTTCGAGAAGCACCAGGCAGTGATAGAAAATGAGTTCATTTCCTTCTTCCTTCATCTTTTCACCTTTTGTAGCATTTAAACTTAGCGCCAAGATTGTATTATCATGCAGCAGTAAATCTGGACGGGACTGTGGGGCACGAGGTGTGGTTTCTTAGTCACTATTTCTTAGCCATTTTCTTTTCTTTTTTTTATTTGCACTTGATTGCATTGTGTGCCCATCAGCCAAAGTCAGATCATTTTCTGCCCCGTATACTTGTCCCTCTTTACTGCCCTCCCCTCCTCCTCACCCCTAGCAACCACTTCACTTCCATCTCTGTCCACGAGGATCAGTTTTATATCCCACCTGTGTGTGAAATCATATAGTTTTAGCTTTTTCTGATTTACTTATTTCACTTAGCATAGTCACTCAAGGTCCATCTGTGCTGTCATAAATGTTGATGTGTCATCATTTCTTATGGCTGAGCAGTATTCCATTGTATATATGCACCACTTCTCCTTTATCCGGCCCTCTGTCGAAGGACACGCTGGCTGTTTCCATGTCTTAGCCATTGTGAGTAATGCTGTGAACGTGGGGGTGCAGGTGTCTTTGCATACCAGTGTTTTGAGTTTTCTGGGTAGATACCCAGTGGAGGGATTGCTTGATCATATGGTAACTCTATTCTTAATCTATATGGTAACTTTATTCCTAATTTTTTGAGGAACCGCCATACTATCTTCCATAGTGTCTGTACCAGTTTACATTCCCACCAGCAGTGGATGAGGGTTCCTTTTTCTCCACAGCCTCTCCAGCACTTGTTATGACCTGTCTTGTGGATAACAGCCAATCTAACAGGTGTGAAGTGATATCTCATTGTAGTCTTGATTTGCATTTCTCTAATAGCCTAGGCTTTTTCTTTCTTTTTTTTTGTACTTTTCTGAAGTGAGAAATGGGAGGCAGTCAGACAGACTCCCGCATGCGCCCGACCAGGATCTACCCGGCACGCCCACCAGGGGGAGATGCTCTGCCCATCAGGGTGTCACTCTGTTGCAACGAAGCCATTCTAGCGCCTGAGGTGGAGGCTATGGAGCCATCCTCAGCGCCCGGGCCAACTTTGCTCCAATGCTGCGGGAGGGGAAGAGAGAGACAGAGAGGAAGGAGAGGGGGAGGGGTGGAGAAGCAGATGGGCGCTTCTCCTGTGTGCCCTGGCCGGGAATCGAACCCGGAACTTCCACACACCAAGCTGATGCTCTACTACTGAGCCAACCAGCCAGGGGTAGCCTAGGCATTTTAAATATCAACAGAAAGGGCCTTGCTGGTAAGAAATACCTCGTTCTCTCTGAGGTAGTTTGCTTTTTAATTAATGCCGCATCCTCATCTTCGGCCCCGCCCAGAGCGGAAGGCCTCTATCTGTCGCTGAGGTCCGGCTCCCACCCTCTGGCCCTCTCCCCCAGTGGCACACAGCCTCCCTGCTCCCTCCCCTCTTCTCACGCAGCTCCACTTGTCTCCTTCCTACCCAGTCCTTCTTCACCACCGGCCTGCATGGCTCTTCTCTGCTCCAGCCTGAAGTTTACGCTGCACATAGCATTTCCTAAGAAAACCTGGTGAGTGAATCAGTAGGATTACTCCCTGACCTTTTTTTTTTTTTTTGTATTTTTCTGAAGCTGGAAACGGGGATAGACAGACAGACTCCCGCATGCGCTCGACCAGGATCCACCCGGCACGCCCACCAGGGGGCGATGCTCTGCCCACCAGGGGGCGATGCTCTGCCCCTCCGGGGCGTCGCTCTGTCGCAACCAGAGCCACTCTAGTGCCTGGGGCAGAGGCCAAGGAGCCATCCCCAGCGCCCGGGCCATCTTTGCTCCAATGGAACCTTGCTGCAGGAGGGGAAGAGAGAGACAGAGAGGAAGGAGAGAGGGAGGGGTGGAGAAGCAGGTGGGCGCTTCTCCTGTGTGCCCTGGCCGGGAATCGAACCTGGGACTTCTGCACACCAGGCCGACGCTCTACCACTGAGCCAACCGGCCAGGGCCACTCCCTGACTTTTATAGCTGATGTGTTCACTTTTTAAACACATGGCATTATGTTGTCTGCTGCCTCTCAGGAGCCCTGGGTCTCAGACTGAAATCTTTTCATGTTGTGGGTGGAGAGCTAATCCCCCCTCCCGCCTGCCCAGAGGACATAGCTTTTATATGACCCTGATCTAATGGACATGTAATTTAATTTGTCATATCCAACAGATACGAAATCCAATGCAAAGTCCTTAATGGATAGTTTTGCATCTAAGCTATTGTGTTATACATCCCCTTTGTATCCAGTGACTTGGATAGCGGGCGCAAACGCTGGTGTGATTTCACTCTCAGAGGGCCTGAGCAGACGCAGCGCTGCCTGCCGCCACTGCGGGTTGACGTCTTCACAGGGAGCCTGGACGGAGAGCGCCTCCCGCTGGGACAGGGCATTGTTCCAGGATAGGCTCCCAGTGTACCAAGAGGGTAGGGTTCGAGCTCTTAGTCCCTGCCAGGGGCCGTGCTGAGAGCCTCAAGTCAGTACCTCACTGGTGCCCCTGGGCCAGAGCCCCAGAGCACTTCCCTTCGGAGGAGTGTCTAAGGCAGGGGTCTCAAACTCAACTCAGCATGTGGGCCGCAGAGCAAGATCACAGCCGTTCGGCGGGCCGCACTAGGTGTACAAAAGGCAACTGTTACGCAACACTTTTCAGTGTCACAAAACAACCAGAAACTGTAGTTCGTAGATTAGTCTGCGGGCCGCACAAAATTGTTCTGTGGGCCGCATGCAGCCCGTGGGCCGCGAGTTTGAGACCCCTGGTCTAAGGGAAGATGAACTGGGAGGTGGCCGAGGCTGTGTGACTGTGAGGAAAGCGGTTTGGGGGGGGGGGGCGGTTAGGGATAACACTGCAGTAGGTGCGTAGAAAACTCATCAAATGAAAGGCAGAACAGAAAGCTATGCACCCAGTGAATAAACGTGCCCCTGAGCCACTAAAAACTCTATGAGCAGCTCTAGAATGTGAACAGCGAATGCCCATCCAGTCGGCAGCTCTAGAATGTGAACAGCGAATGCCCATCCAGTCGGCAGCTCTAGAATGTGAACAGCGAATGCCCATCCAGTCGGCAGCTCTAGAATGTGAACAGCGAATGCCCATCCAGTCGGCAGCTCTAGAATGTGAACAGCGAATGCCCATCCAGTCGGCAGCTGTAGAATGTGAACAGCGAATGCCCATTCAATCGGCAGCTGTAGAATGTGAACAGCGAATGCCCATCCAATCGGCAGCTGAATTGTGACATAACTGAGACCAGTTAGAGTCAGCCAGGACAGCAGGAATGGCTTCAGGCACTTAGGACAGAAGGTGTTCAATGGGGGGGGGGGGGGGGGGGGTAGTCCTGCGATCGAGGTGAGAAGCCAGACAGGAGACCGTGAGGCCGCTGGAGCTGTGTGGTGGGTGGCGGTGGCTGCCTCTCCCACTGAAGAACAGAGGGAGGGGCCCCTGGCCCTCCCTGGTCACCAGAACCCAAGGGCCAGGAAGGGGACAGCTAAATTCTGATCTCTGGTAGGAGAAAGCCACTAGGCCATGACATGAAATAAAAAGGCAAGAACTGACGTTAAAAATGCATTATGTAGCCTGACCTGTGGTGGCGCAGTGGATAAAGCATCGACCTGGAATGCTGAGGTCGCCGGTTCAAAACCCCGGGCTTGCCTGGTCAAGGCACATACAAGAGGCAACTATGAGTTGATGCTTCCCGCTCCTCCCTACTCCTCTCTGTGTCTTTCTCTAAAAATCAATAAAAAGGAAAAAATACTATGTAGCAATACTGAGGAAATCACTAGAAAATGGTTGGCTCTGGAAGGCGAGAGGAAGAACAGGGGCGTACTTTTTATAAAAAAATATTAAAGCAGTATTATCCCGTTTACCTTCTTGAAAGCTTATTCTACTAGTAAAAAAATTAAATTGAAAAAAGAAGGCTTCAGTCCCCTGTGCACTTGTATTTCTTTGACTAGGGTCAAGTTCACACGTGTGTTTCTTCTTCCCCCTCAGATATGTTGATGATGTGATCAGCCGCATTGACAGAATGTTTCCTGAAATGTCCATCCAGTTGTCCAGACCCAATGGGACGTCAGCAATGCTTCTGGTAAGCTCTGCGGGCCGTCGGCAGGGGCGTGTGGGGGGAAATGGGCCTCCAGATGAAATCTCCGGTTCCGTGTTGTGGGTCTGCCGAATGGAAATCGCATCCCGCCCCCTCCTGTGGTGAGCAGCACCTCTCTCTCCACTGGCATTCCGCGCGGTAGAACGTCTGCACGTTGAAACTCTCCTCTCGAGTGAAACTGCAGAGCCCGCGTAGGCGCCGAGCAGAGAGGAAGGAGCCCGCAAGGCCGTTTCCCCTGCAAGTCAGCTCCTGGTGTTTGCTGAACCCGGTGTATGTTGTCCCAGAGCCGAAAGTAATGCTCAACTATCAAGTCCTGCTAAAAAAAACAAAACAAAACACCCTCTTGAAAGAGCCAGGGTCTGTGGGAAGTCATTCATAAACTCCATTGTGTATTTAAAGATCGGGTTCCGAGATGGGATCCCTGACGCTCCCAGTTGTGTTGTTCCTGTTGGTTTGCTGTGAGCACATGGCCTCAGGACCTCCCCCTTGGTGTTTGTATCTGTGTGAATTCACCCAAGACAGTGATTGAAAAGGCATAGAGAAGCCCTGGCTGGTTGGCTCAGCGGTAGAGCATCGCCCTGCTGGTGGAAGTCCAGGGTTCGATTCCCGGTCAGGGCACACAGGAGAAGTGCCCAACTGCTTCTCCTCCCCTCCCCCTCTTGCTTCTTTCACTCTCCCCCTTCCGCAGCCATGGCTGGTTGGAGCACATTGGCCCCGGGCTGTAAGGATGGCTCCATGGCCTCACCTTAGGCACTAAAATAACATGGCTCGGTTACCGAGCAGCAGAGCAGTGGCCCCAGATGGGCAGAGCATCACCCCCTTAGGCAGGCTTGCTGGACGGATCCCCAGTTGGGGTGCATGCAAGAGTCTGTCTCTCTGCCTCCCTACTTCTCACTTAAGAAGAAGAAGGAAAAAAAAAAAAGGCACGGAGACATGATGACGAGAAGCTTGCTAAGACTGTGTAGCAATATGCACTGGAGAGTTCTTTCCTGACCACTGGCTGTGAGCAGCCGCCGCATTTTACAGAAAGCAGAATGACTTAAACGAGCATGGTGGTTTCTGAGCCTTGGTGTGAGGGCTTTTTTACCGGGGCGTCAGTTATGCTGCTGGGGGCCCCGTGCAGACAGCCCGCACATTCGCACTTTACCGGTGTCAGATCTTGTGAAGGGCCGTCACCCGGACGAGCTGCTGTCCGCGCACACCTCTGTCCTGCAGAGGACAGGCTCGTTTGTCACGCCTGTGTCTTTCTCTTAAGGAAGGAAAAGGGGCCTTTGACTGTGATATTTCATCTGTGGGGGAAATACTTAGTCAACTTTATCTGGTTAACATGCTACTTTTCTTTAAAATTCCTTCCGTTAAAAAGTACAGTGAATGAGATGATGTGATGTTCTTTCGACAGAAAAAGGGAACAATCTGTGTCTGTCTATAGAACGTGAACTATTTTCTGCCTCAGTTCAGCGTCGAGATTGTCTAAGTGGGAAGATTCTCTAGAGCCAGCAGCTAAAACAAATCCTGGCTTCCGCGCACTTGACAAGGACCAGAGAGTTAGTGGAGACAGAAACGAGGGCGTCCCGGGGAGACGGGTGTGCGCGCCTTTCTTCTGGTCCTTGAGCTTCCGTTCCGTGATGAAGGCGGGGCTGGGCGCCGAGGGGGATGAGCGGGAGGACCGGACCACAGGTAAACAGGTCTCCGGTGTTAGTTATTCCGCCTGGGGAGGCCGGCTCTGATCTCACAGGGACTGGTCAACCTCTTCTGCTTTCTCACGGAGCTTCTGTTGACTAGACTGACAGGAGTGTGGGGCTCAGCTCAAGGGAAGAAGCCCCTTTGATAGGCACCATTTCACCCTCACGAGTGGCTAGATCAGATCACTATGTGTCTGGCTCGCTGGCTGTCACCTGTTCTAGGTGACACGGGAACTCACATAAGGCAGAGCTTATATACAGAAACAGCAGTGGGTGATCTGATTTAGAATCGAATTGCCAGGAATAATCATACTTTCCACCTAATTGCTTCATTTGGCTTTGACTTTTCGAAGACGGTATTTTATTAGACAGCAGGTCTCTGGGCCCTTGGCTGCTGTGCACCAGCCCTGAGGTTGAAGGGGACCGTCAGCTGGGAGGACCGGCAGCTGCCACCTCCCCTGCTCCCGTGCCAGTCGCTGATCCTCCACAGGAGGTGTGGACAGAGTGGGAAGTGTCCGGAGCTCAGTCTGGAACAGGCTGTGTTCGTCTGGAGCGCAGCGCTTCCGGCCGTGGAGGTGGTGAGACTCGCGGAGAGCAGCCCGGCTGTGAGGACGGAACATGTGGACGGTCTTTGCTGGCCCGGCTGTGAGGACGGAGCCCGTGGACAGTCTTTGCTGGCCCGGCTGTGAGGATGGAGCCCGTGGACAGTCTTTGCTGGCCCGGCTGTGAGGACAGAGCCCGTGGACAGTCTTTGCTGGCCCGGCTGTGAGGACGGAGCCCGTGGACAGTCTTTGCTGGCCCTGCTGTGAGGACGGAGCCCGTGGACAGTCTTTGCTGGCCCGGCTGTGAGGACGGAGCCCGTGGACGGTCTTTGCTGGCCCGGCTGTGAGGACGGAGCATGTGGGCAGTCTTTGCTGGGCTGGCTGTGAGGACGGAGCCCGTGGACGGTCTTTGCTGGCCCGACTGTGAGGACGGAGCCCGTGGACAGTCTTTGCTGGCCCGGCTGTGAGGACGGAGCCCGTGGACAGTCTTTGCTGGCCCGGCTGTGAGGACGGAGCATGTGGACAGTCTTTGCTGGGCTGGCTGTGAGGACGGAGCCCGTGGACAGTCTTTGCTGGGCTGGCTGTGAGGACGGAGCCCGTGGACAGTCTTTGCTGGGCTGGCTGTGAGGACGGAGCCTGTGGACAGTCTTTGCTGGGCTGGCTGTGAGGACGGAGCCCGTGGACAGTCTTTGCTGGCCCGGCTGTGAGGACGGAGCCCGTGGACAGTCTTTGCTGGCCCGGCTGTGAGGACGGAGCATGTGGACAGTCTTTGCTGGCCCGGCTGTGAGGACGGAGCCCATGGACAGTCTTTGCTGGGCTGGCTGTGAGGACGGAGCCCGTGGACAGTCTTTGCTGGGCTGGCTGTGAGGACGGAGCCCGTGGACAGTCTTTGCTGGCCTGGCCTGGGCCGGGCTGTGCCGTGGGCTCTGACCGCACGGCCTTTCCTCCAGAGTCTGCCGGCCTCCCTCCAGGGCAGGCAGCAGGGACTTGCTCTGACTTAAGTGAGGAAGGGGTTAGCTTTGTCTTTACTTCACTCTTCATGATGCCAGGGGCGCTTGGATGTGAAGGTAATGCCAACCTGCCAGCAGGGCACACCCAGGGCCGTCAGGAGCAGGACAGCAGTCCTTTGGGGGCCCTGCGCCCCAAATGGCTCACCGTCAGCAGCCTTCCATCCTATGCCTGTGCTCACGCAGCCTGCGCAGGTGGGGGGTCGCACCTTGGCACCCTTGTACATGGAGCGGAGGGGTTCTTCCCCGGAGCGGGGCAGCGGCGAGCTGCGTGCTGGAGCAGGCGTCACTGGACAGAGCTGAGCTTACGCAGCGCTCGCCTCCTGTCATCCGCCTGGTGGCCCTCTGGGTGCAGAGCACCCTTGTTTTCATTCTACAAGTCAGAAAACCAGGCAGCCCTCCTGGGTCATGCACAGGACATGGCTCCCAAGCCACCATGATCCTTGTCCCCTTTCTGATGTAGCTCATGATGGTGGCAAGTAAGAGTTGGGCTGCCAGGCACCAGACTAATGTTTTTAACTTATTATGTAATTTGATATACACGAAGGACAGTGTGTAATGTGTATGTCAGTCGTAAAGCGTGATAAACCCGTGAGCTCACCACTCAGCATAGGAAGCAAACATAACTGCCGCGCGCTCCTCCCAGAGTCACCGCCGTGCCGATGCTCACTCTCTCCCCTGCCGCTCGGACCCCCGTCCTGATGCTCCCTCTCTTCCCTGCCGCTCGGACCCGCGTCCCTACGTAATGGGTCGCTTAGTTTTGTTCACTGTCGAGCTTCATAAAATTAGTCCCCTGCTGCGTGTGCTGTGTCAGACGGAGCTGAGTTGGTGGTGTGGTCTGGTGATGTCACCATTTCCTTCTCATGTGACAGTCCATCCTGTGACTGTGCCCACTTTATTCTTTCCCTGTCTGTGCATGTTTGGGTGGTTTTTGATTATTGCTTTTTAGTGGTGGCGTGAGCGTTCTGGTACATACACCGGAATGCACGTTTAAGCTTCAGCCCGGGCCACGGAGCCAGCGCAGGCCGGTCTGGGAGGGGCTGGGGGGGGTGGATTTTCCCGAGGGCTGCGGGAGTTGTGAAATGGACACGCGTGTGTACGGTGTATACAGGGCCCAGACTTCCACCATCAGCTGTTCTGATGTTATTGCTGATACAGATGTCTCTGCTTTTGGCATGTTAGTGTAGGGGGTGTCTTTGGGTTTTTGTGCATCTGCATGGAAAACGGCATAAAGTGGTCAGACTGCAGAGCCCAGGAACAAAGGGCAGGTTTTGGGGATCCCGGTCTGGGTTTCCTCCTTCACCGAGCAGTCGCCGTCAGGAAGCAGCAGGTGCCTCAGGTGGGCGGTGACGGTCGCTGGGAGCCCCCGGGCATCAGCAGCGGTCTCTTCACAGTTCGAAAGGGGCAGAGAGAAGAGGGGAAGAGTAGGCTTGGCACTTTTTAAGGCGATAGAGGTCCATCTGACTCATCTAAGCTAAGCCAGCCTTTCCCTGTTGGCCTCGAGGTATCAGGGGTTAGAAGCCATCAGAAACTGAGGAGCCATCAGAAACTGAGGAGCAGTCGCCTCTGGCCTGGGCACTGTGACTGACCTGGAAGTTCGCACCTGCACCCCCTTCCTGCGGATGGACCCGCAGGTCGTGTGTGCTGGGAGACGTGGCTGGTGGGGGTTTGGGGAGGGGAGACAAATAGATGCTCAGTAGTATTTGCTGAGTGAATACACGAGTGACAGGCAGAAGCCTCTTTGTCTTCCGTGTTTGCCCAGAGTGGCTGCTGTGGGGGCCTGCTGCGTGAGCGTGAAGGACTAGGGCGCTAACACCAGGTTGACTGCAGAACTTTCGGCACACTCACTGCCTGCGCCTTCTCGGGCACCTGAGTCCTGGGCGACGGGCCCTAGCCCGCACGCTCCGCTCTCTAGCCAACGTGAGTCAGGACTGGCAGCCGCTTGAGCCTTAAATGCGTGTGGCTGGCTCTCTCAGCTCCCTCAGGGGCGAGGGTGCTGCTTCAGTGTTTTGTGAGGTAATAACTCATGATGTAATACATTCTGTTTCCGCTCTTTAAAAGGATGAGCTCAGTCATCCAGAAATAAATCTAGCTGTGTTGATACTTAGTTTCAGTTAATCTACCACCTAACATCCCATTATTAATTTTCTTCAAACAGTCAAAATACTGCAAGAGCTGAACAGAGTCAGAGACTAGAACAAGCAGCTGCCTTCTTTTGGCCTTTAAAATATTAATCTATAATTTTGACTGATGCACTAGGTACAAAAATGTAAGAACAGAAGAAAAAAGGTGAAGCTTCAACTGATATTTGAATGATGCCTTGATATTACATAAATTAATCTTTATATGTTATGTGACTTACAACAGATAACAGTCATTTGTCAGTCTTTTCAAATACACATTTTAACTAACCTTCAATTTCTCTAACATATTCATGCCTTGCTTTTGAATGACACGTCTTTTTTAAACCGTGCCGACACATTTCAGGGCCAAGGTTGAGACGCCCCAGTTCAGGGCACACGGTCGTGCGGCTTCCCGTGGAAACGCCACGATGTTTTCCCAGGAGGCGGTTCTGAAGTCGAAAAGCGGATTTTTCCAAGTGTAGGGAGACCGAGAGAGTAACTTCAGTTGTTTTCAGAGATTTCTCTGTCACAACATAGATTGTTATCGGAACTCTTTGTTATATGCTTTTTTAAAAATGCCATTTTTTAAATGAGACTCAGAGACGTGGACAAGAGTGTTGTGGTTACAGGGGGGTGGGGGGAGGGGAGGGGCACAAAGAAAACCAGTTAGAAGGTGACGGAAGACAATTGGACTTTGGGTGATGGGAATGCAGCATAATCAAACGTCAGAATAACCTAGAGATGTTTTATCTGAACATATGTACCCTGATTTATCAATGTCACCCCATTAAAATTAATAAAACAAAAATTTTTTTTAAATGCCATTTTTTAAAACTTATAAGAAAAACCAGCTTTTGTTTTTCACTTCATTTTGGGCACATAAAAATTGTGCATTTGTTTTAAAAAATCAGACCCCTTCTTTAAGGTCGAAGTTCTCAAAATTGTCCAGTGGGAAGGGGTCACAGAGCCTGTTTTGGGGGTTCCCAGAGTCGAGGCTTGTTAGGGCGACCCCGCGACATTGCTTTCCCTCTCGCACCCCTGCATTTGCAAGTTCCCCGAGCAAGTTTCCGGGGGCCACCTGATGTGGGGTGACGTCGTCACGTGATACCCACTGGCCGGCGTCTTGTGTTCTGCACGTTTCTGCTTTCTTTCTCATACGGGAATATTGACACCATATCCCACAGAAATGAAAGTTCCTCCAGGTCCTTGGTCGTTTTCAAGAGTGTAGTGAGGTTCTGAGACCCAGATGTCAGCACTGCTGCGTTCAGGAAAAATACCTCTAACTTAAAGAATATTCAAAACAATGTATCAAACTAAGTTTCAAAATAGTGGTTCCAAAGGCACTGCAACCAGAGAGTGTTTGTTCATGACTTGAAATGATGAGGTTTACAAAGCAGGTCGGAAAGGGGGAGGCGAGGCAGTGTCCAGCGTTCTGCACGACAGCTATGCCAGTTTCTTCAAAAGGATACTTTTTAAAGCAGCCCGAAGGGTTTGGACATGGTCTAAATGTCAGGTGATACCAAGGAATTGTTGGTAATTTTGTTAGATGTAATAATGGCCTCGTGGTTATGAAACCGGAGGTCTGGTTTTTAGAGGGGGGTCCCGAAGCGTCGGATAAGTTGAAATAGCCTGTTGTAACAATGAGGTTTTCTTTAAACTATTTCAAAAAAGACAGAGGGCTAGATTAAGCAAGTGTGGCAAACCCTAAATTTGGATCGTTTTTAATTAGGGTGGTCATCAATCATTCCTGCTCCTTTGTATTTGAAAATGTCTGCGATCAGAAATGTTACGATTAACCGTTTAAATCCAAGGCTCTCGCCTAGCCTGCAAAAAATACAGAAAAGCATAAACCAATAAAACGACAAAAAGGAAACACCACCAACACAACCAGAGGACAAATTCTGAATAGAAAATTTGTGAATAGAAAAAAAGGAGAAAAGCCCACACCCTAGTGAGTGGCCAGCTGCACTCTCACCGTGCACAGGGCTGCTGGGACATGCCCACACGGACGGAGGGTACGCACCGTGTGACCCTGCCCGAAGTCCAGCACGGACCCAGCCGAGGTGAGGGAGGGTACGCACCGTGTGACCCTGCCCGAAGTCCAGCGCGGACCCAGCCAAGGTGAGGGAGGGTACGCACCGTGTGACCCTGCCCGGAAGTCCAGCGCGGACCCAGCCGAGGTGAGGGAGGGTACGCACCGTGTGACCCTGCCCGAAGTCCAGCACGGACCCAGCCGAGGTGAGGGAGGGTACGCACCGTGTGACCCTGCCCGAAGTCCAGCGCGGACCCAGCCGAGGTGAGGGAGGGTACGCACCGTGTGACCCTGCCCGAAGTCCAGCACGGACCCAGCCGAGGTGAGGGCGAGGAGAGTGGTGTTGGCCCTGGAGAGCAGGTCCCGCCCTCTGATGGAGGCAGGCTTGATGTGGTTGTGTGCAGCTCTCAAAACTCAGAGACTGGTAGACTAAGGAGTCGCACTTTTTACCGTAGACAGATTTTACCTCAAAAAAATACTTAAACATTGAACTCTATTCAATGGTACGCTTGTCTGATGTCTGCAACTTTCAAATGCCTCAAAAAATTAAGATGGATCAGTGGCTAGTGAGATGGAGATCTATGTAATAATTAAGTAAGACAAAATGGTAATTATAGATTCTAGATCATGGTAATACGGGTGTTCACTCAATAGTTCTTCTAACCTTTTAGATGTTTGAAATTTTTTAAAATATTATTTTAGGAGTTTATGCATTCATTGTAGAGAGAAGAGAGAGAGAGAAGGGGGAGGAGCAGGAAACATCAACTCCCCTCTGTGCCTTGACCAGGCAAGCCCAGGGTTTTAAACCGGTGACCTCAGCATTCCAGGTCAACGCTTTATCCACTGCGCCACCACAGGCCAGGCTGAAATTTTTTATAATAAAATGTTGAAGGACTAAACATTGCAACTTAAGGAGCCCCCTTGCCCACTACCACCTCCCCCACCACAAGGAAGCAGGCCCCGCCGAGCAGAGGAAACCTTTTCAACATGTCACTGTGTGCTGAGTTTAATATTGTGGGTATCTGGGGAGATGAAATATATTCCTGAGTCAGAAGTTCAGAAGGTAAAAACAGAGACAGGCAAAAAACCCATAAAGAAATGAAAAGGATTTATTATATTCAGTAAAAAATAAGTAAAAATGATCTCAGAAATGGACTAAATTTCAAGATGTTCAAGGAAAGAATAGGTTCGAGTGGAATTTAGTAAAGGGCGTTGAAGAAGTGCTGGAGAACAGCTGAGAGAGGAAGAGGGGACGAAGATGGCGTCTGAGGGAGGGTGGGAGGAGACGCAGAGATGAGGAAGGACGTGGGTGTGATTGGAGGGCGCGAAGGAGGAAATGTGCAATGGAACGGAGCTAATATCCAACACTACTGAGTGTCACATATTCAGAGCGAAAGGTCTGAATCTGCACGTGGAAAGGGCTCGCCGGGTACTTGGGAAGACTGACCAGTGACAGTCAAGTCTAAGATATATTCTAGTAATGCCATTAAGACTTCAAAGGTACAGAAAAGAATCCCCACGGGTTCCAAGCAAGAAGAAAAAAAGTCAAATAACTTGCAAGGCAAGAGAGTTAGACTCGCATCAGAATCTCGAAATCAATACGTGAAGCACGGCAGCAGTGGAGCAGCATTTTCAAAGGAAGTGTGGGTCAGAGATACCTGTGTCTCCCCAGCGTGAGGCCAGAGAAGAGCCATTGCCAGCGTGGACGCCCGCACCTGTTAGCCCGTCCTGGGGCGTCTGCGGGAGGGTGCGCTCCGTCCAGCCGAGAGACGGGGCGGCAGGGCTGCAGCCCAAGGACTGACTGTGAGCAGACGGGCGGCAGGGCTGCAGCCTGAGGACTGACTGTGAGCAGACGGGCGGCAGGGCTGCGGCCTGAAGACTGACTGTGAGCAGACGGGCGGCAGGGCTGCGGCCCGAAGTCTGACTGGGAGCAGACGGGCGGCGGGGCTGCGGCCCGAGGACTGACTGTGAGCAGACGGGCGGCGGGGCTGCGGCCCGAAGACTGACTGTGAGCAGACGGGCGGCGGGGCTGCCCCGAGGACTGACTGTGAGCAGACGGGCAGCGGGGCTGCGGCCCGAGGACTGACTGTGAGCAGACGGGCGGCAGGGCTGCGGCCCGAGGACTGACTGGGAGCAGACGGGCGGCAGGGCTGCGGCCCGAGGACTGACTGTGAGCAGACGGGCGGCGGGGCTGCGGCCCGAGGACTGACTGGGAGCAGACGGGCGGCGGGGCTGCGGCCCGAGGACTGACTGTGAGCAGACGGGCGGCAGGGCTGCGGCCTGAAGACTGACTGTGAGCAGACGGGCGGCAGGGCTGCGGCCCGAGGACTGACTGTGAGCAGACGGGCGGCGGGGCTGCGGCCCGAGGACTGACTGGGAGCAGACGGGCGGCGGGGCTGCGGCCCGAGGACTGACTGTGAGCAGACGGGCGGCAGGGCTGCGGCCTGAAGACTGACTGTGAGCAGACGGGCGGCAGGGCTGCGGCCCGAGGACTGACTGTGAGCAGACGGGCGGCAGGGCTGCGGCCTGAAGACTGACTGGGAGCAGACGGGCGGCAGGGCTGCGGCCCGAGGACTGACTGTGAGCAGACGGGCGGCAGGGCTGCAGCCTGAGGACTGACTGGGAGCAGGTGACGTCCTTCGTTGTTGGTCCAAGACTGAGGCCAAGGCAGCGGTGAGGGTGCAGTTCTCTATACGAGTGCCGTGTGTTCTGACAGAGCGCAGTCTAAACAGAAATGAGAGGAGGGGTAAGACGGAAGGGGAGTGAGCTCACTGGTGTTTGTGTGTGTGGCGATGAGACATAAAGGTACCATTAAAGATTGACAGACAGGGCTCTGGCTGGTTGGCTCAGTGGTATATCTCTCCCCCCCCCCCCCCCCCCCCGCCCGCCGCAGCCAAGGCTCCATTGGAGCAAAGTTGGCCCGGGCGCTGAGGATGGCTCCGTGGCCTCCACCTCAGGCGCCAGATGGGCAGAGCATCACCCCCTGGTGGGCATGCCAGGTGGATCCTGGTCGGGCGCATGCGGGAGCCTGCCTGCCTGCCTCCCCGCTTCTTACTTTGGAAAAATACAAAAAAACAATTGATACCTAGGATGCTTAAGTGGTATCTAAGAGAATGGGGTCTGAGGGCATTAGAGTGTAAGATGGAGAGCAGGAGAACAAGCATCTAAACCTTCCTAGACAGAGCCCAGCAGCAAACAAGTGACAAGCAAAGAGAACACCACGTAGGGAAGGAGACATTGGAAATATGACAACACAGGCCCTGGCTGAGTGGCTCAATGGATAGAACATCACCCCACACGCCAAGGTCACGGGTTCAGTCTCTGGTCGGGGCACGTGCAAGAAGCAAGCAGTGAGTGCACAACTGCATAGAAGGAGTTGATGCTACTCTCTCAAATTAGTGGGACTATTTTAATAATTAAAAAGAAAATATAACAACACATAAAACTGAATAATTATGTAACCAGGTTAAGACCACATAGATCAATCATACCGATAAATGTGAATGAATTTAAAGTATTTATGAAAATATATTTTAAGTTGATATTAAAAGTTACATGAAAAAGGAGCGTGCAAGAGGGTAGGAAAGCACCGAGAAAAGCCACCCGGGCGTCGCCTGTCAGACATGGGAACGCAGCCCAGAGCACCTGGGACCAGAACTGTGTGGCCATGGCTGGTGGGTTCACAGGCGGCTGGCAGAGTAAACCAGACCGGAAATAGACCCGAGTACCTGTGAAAGCTGAGCATGTGAGAAAGGTAGCATCTGGAGTCAGGGGGCCTCAGTCATAAAAGGAAAAAAAATCATAACAAAGTCAGATACAACTGACAGACTGCTACCCCTAAGATCGCTTTAAAATCTTAAAAGTGAAGGGAAAAAGCCCAGAACTGGGGTAGAAAATGAGGAAAAGAGACAGGCAGTCCCCCCCCCCAAAAAAAAGATATAAAAATGGTACTTAAACATATGAAAAGATGTTCAACCTTACTCGTAATTAGAGAAATGCAAATTAAAACTGCATTGAGGTACCATTTCCCACCTACCAGATTGGCAAAAATTAGAGAAGTATAACAACACATTCTGCTGGTGAGCCTGTGCGAGCCAGACACTCGGCGCTCGTGGGGACCCAGTCCGCCTGGCCCTGTGAGAGGCCGCGTGTGCAGCACTGCTCACTGCTGCTTGCTTGAGATTCACAACCCCGGCCCTAGCGACTGAGTAGCTTATGCTACAGCCACACCATTGCTCTTTCATGTTTAAAAAAAGAATGGGAAAGACCTCGGAGACTCACAGGAAGAGATTTCCAGGATGCATTGTTAAGGGGAAGAAAAGCTAAGTGCAGGAGTATCCTTAATATGCTTCCTCTCTGTAAGAAAGGGGTGGACAGTCCCTGCTCCTTGCTCCCGGGGAGGGAAGCAGGCAGGACAGATGGACCCAAACAAAGGAATTGGTTAGAGGGAGGAGTTTAGGGAGGAGGGAGGCTGTGTCTCTGAGTATTCCTTTCTGTATACAGTTCTGACCTTTAGAACCAAGGTCATGTTTCACATCCTCAGAAAAATAAATCTAATTGACAGGAGTGGATTTAAAAAAAAAACAGAATGGAAATAAATAAACCTAACTGAACCTCACATGAAGGAAGGATGCAGCCACGCTGGAGAGGAGCGTCCTTTGAACACGGCGTTTGACTCTAAATCCTTAGGCTAAGGACCGTTATAACTGGGAACTCCCAGTAACGCGAGGTGGTTGGTGAGTTTTTCACAGGGGTATGAGCTAGCAGTTCTGAAACCGTTTCTGCATATTCTAGGGCCGAGCAAATAAGGAAATAAATTCCGTGTAATGGGAGCCAGGTTTCTGCCTTGTGGAGAGGGACGGGACAGGACAGAGGGAGGAGAGTGCTGGCATGAACCCTCGGAGTCGGACTGGAATTGGAAGTGTCAGTGTGATCTAATTATTTTAAATATATATGTACATGTAGATAGGTGCGGAAGCAGATATGTGTGTCCCAGCCCGTCTGCTAAGAAGGTCTCGAGGCAGTAAGATGCCAGGAACCCTCTGTGCATCTGCTGTCCACGTCTTTGTTTCTAAGTATCATTCTCACAGGCAGGAATGAGGCTTCTTGGAGAAATGACTGAGCCCGGAACTGGGGCAGAACTAGTACAGGGTGAACCTGGAACATCTCGCTGTGGCAGAGAGGTTGGGACGCACATCAGTAACAGAGACGGAGAAGCCAGTGCGGCGGGGCCTGCTGGCCACACCTGGGACTGCTGGCCACCAAAATAGTTAGGACAGTAATGGGTTGTTACCCAGAGAAACAATATCAATCCAAAATTAGTGAGCAAAGGAAGTGGCGGTACCGTGTAACAGCAATAGCTGCAGGAGAGCTGTTCCTTGGAGTAGAATGTGAATGAATGAACAGTGAACTAGAAGCCACTGTGGTCATGATTGTTTCACGTAAGAATCAAGACTCATCTGTGGACACGAAGAGTAGTGGGTACAGTTTGGTGACAGTGTGAATGTTGGTGTGCACGCCTGTGCGTGCGCGTGTGCACACAGAGAGTGGAGCGGGTGTGCGCACACCAGCACAAGCTCACGTGGTGCAATGCTGGATGAAGTGTAGTCAGGAATTCTTGGTCCTATTTTTGCAACTTTTCTGTAAATCTGAAATTGTCCAAAATTATTTTAAAACAAGAAGTTCCATTTTTTAAGTATGCCTATTTAGATCTACACATTAGATGAAATTGTGTGTTGGGTCCAGAAGGTGACCTCGACCCCACCCTCCTGTCAGCGCTGGCCCAAGCCTCTGCTGCCTGTCGCCTGGGTCAGCACAACAGCCTCCTGACCGCCTCTCTGCTCCCCACCTCCGTCCTGGTCTCCACCCAGAGCCTCGGGCTTTTAAAGGGAAGGTCCAGCCCCAGGTCTCTGCTCAGAGCCCGCGGTGGCTCTCAGCGTCCCGCCCTGCAAGCTCAGGTCCTCACTGGGCTCTCCACCCACGCGGGCTCCTGCTGGCGCTTCCTCCCCTGGCTGGGCCCACTCTTGCCTTCAGGCCTTTGCCCGGCCCTGCTCCTCAGAGCCAACGAGGTTCACTCGTGTGTCCCTGCTCAGTGAGGCTCCTCCTGGCTGCACCCCATCTCCCAGGGTGTCCTTTGTTTTCTGAATACACTTACCTCTCTCTAGGGCAGCACACGACTTCCTACCCAGTGTGCTCGGGCGCCTGGGAGCTCCGCCAGGGAGAGCTCTGGGTCGGCGCTGGCGTGGCCCCAGCCCAGTGTGGCCCGGAGCCTGCACGGAGCCGGTGCTGAAGAATCCCATGTTGAGTCAAGACTTGTTCACAGTCATGAGCATGTGAGGGAAACAGAAGCGAAAGTGGTCTTAAATAGTGAGAGGAGCTGTTAGGGAGTGGCGTGAGCTGCAGTGCAGACTGAGGGCGCGGCCATGTCCCTGAGTGTCCCTGAGTGTCCCCCCGAGTGTCCCCAAGGGAGGCCCGGCCCCTGCTAGGAGAGTCTGCTTATCTTGGGTGGGGGCGGAGTTCTTTGCTCTCAGATTGAAACACTAAATAGTATTTGATTTTTAAAATGCAATCATGAGTTTTTCTTAGGATGAAAATTTGTAAAGGAAAGGCGGTCCCTTCAGTACAAAATTCCCTGGGTACAGAAATAGACTTATTCAGTAGTTTCACTGTTTGGTAAGAGCTGTCCCGGGCCGGGCACCGAGCTCACTGCTTCCCTGGCACCGCCTCTCAGTCCTGCTTGGGACCCAGGAGGAAAGGGGCTTTATCCCCATTTTCCAGATGAGTAAGTTGAGGCTTGAAGAGGCTAAGGCCGCACAGCTGAAAGATAACCCCAAGCCATCACAGAGCAACAGTTCAGACTCCAGTCTGTGACAGCTTCAGACTTTCATCTGTTTAAAAAAAATGACTCGAGCTCCCTGGATGATAGTTCTGTCCAGCCCTGAGACGTCTCACCCCTGCTGGCTAACTGAGGGTGCTGCTTGCCCTGAGGGCCCAGCCTCCAGAGAAGAACTCTGCGCGGAGCAGACCCGAGGGCAGGGGGCGTGGTCTCAGTAATGTTCCCCGTTCTTAGGCAAAATATTTGCAGTGCTTGTTGTTTTTAGATTGTCTAATTTAATTTTATTTAATGGTGAGTGCTGGGTCTGTTTTCAGAGCACCTGATTGCCAGGCTTGTCTTACACCCTGCCCCCAGTCTGACAGCTCTGTTCCAATACTTATCTTCATTTTGTAACAAATACTTGTTGATCACATTCTGTGTGGGAAATGACCCCGCATTGTAATCCCTAGTGGAGCCGTCCCCAAGCACACACACGGGCCCATCCCCACTGATGTGCCGGGGGTCCTGCTCGCGCCCACCCAGCAGGCTCTGCCCACCCGCCCTGCTCGCCTGCCCTGCCCTGCGCTGCCCTTGGTTCCTGGTGCTGAACTTCCGGCTGCTCTCCTGGGCTCCTCTACTCCATCTCCCACACTGGAGTGACCATCCTAAAGGGCAGCCCTCACCACGCCAGTCTCCTAGTCTGTTGGCTCCTGGTTGCTTGTGGACAAAGCCCTCCCTCCTCCTTACGGAAGCGCCCATGGTCTTTATGTCCTGGCCTCAGTTTACCTCGAACCTCCCTGCCCTCTTGTGTTCCGCAGTGGAGGCACTGGTGGTGTTTCGGGTTGGACAGTTTCTCCGGCATGGAACTGGCAGTGTGTGCAGAAGGTTGAGCGTTCCTGGCCCCGAACCACTGCGTACCAGTAGCTCTCTCCACTTTGACAAGCGAAAATCCCTCCTCATGTCCAGAGGCTCCTTGGGAACCACGAGGTTCCCCAAACGCCCCCTGTCCTTTTGCTGCTGTGCTCTGAGTCCGCTGTCCCCTCTGCCTGGCATCCTCGTGCGTTCTCTGAGTTGGAGTCCAGTGCTGCTTGTCAGGAAGCCCGCGCGTACTTTCTCGGCTGAAGCGGTTTCTTCCTTTGTGCTCCTAAAGCTCTGCTCTCCCGTATTACAGGGGGTACAGGGCACAGGAGTGTCGTGCATTGATCTCAGACGGATCCCTTTGCTTTACAATGCCCTTTGGCAGTTCCTACAGTAGCACCTACTACGTACGGCAAAGCCGGGATAGAGCCCCTGGTGGGGTGCTGCGGTCTGGCCCGCCACCCGTTGCCATCCACTGCGTCCCACCTTGCTACGTGGCTCACGCCGCCCTCGGTGTGGACATGGGCACTTTACAAAGAGGCCTTCCCTTGGGACTTCATAATTTCCACAGGACAAAGAGGCAGTGCAAATAATTGTTGTTGATCTTATTATTAGAAGAACAACGATGTTGATCAATAGGTTCTTTGAATCCCTTGTACCTTGTCCCGGTTTGTATTTGACCAAATGGAGCCATTCTCTCAGCACCCGCTGCAATCAATAACGGGAAGCGAAACGATGTTACTCTTCCCGAATCATAATCTTTGTTTTGAAGAGTTATTAACACGGGAGCCGGCCGCTGCTTCTGCAGACTATCAGGCTGTCTGGCCGCAGATTTATGCGCGGCAATTGAATCTCATTAGCCCGGATTTACACTGCGCAGACCAAGCATGTAAATAATTGAAACCGTCCAGAGCTGCATTAAATCTTCAGCGGATTTTAAAAGCAGTTTATCTCTGTGTTTTCCTTTATTCCCTAATCCCAATCTACACAGTTGATTTTTCCTCCAGTTACTCTTTTCATTGTGTCTCTGCGTTGAGAAGAAACAGTCGCTGGCTTTAATAAAAGCGACACGCACAATCCATTTCCGTGGGCAATTGAATTACCAGATGAGCATGAGTTTACACTACTACGGCCGATGGTATTATTATATAAATTGTATTATATTGAATTTTAATTTAAATTAATTGAACTGATTGGGCGGTATGTAGTTGTAAGAGTGGTAGCGGTCATCACTGCCGTCGTCCTCTGTTGGTCAAATAAGTTTGTAAATTGATATATATGTTTGCTCGCTTATAGTTTGTATTGTGTGGGGGACAGGCTGTAAGCAGGCAGGGTGGTTATAGCCTAAGGCTTAGTTTTAAGACTAAGCTTTTCCCCACACCCTTGATTGATTGCATGATGTGGGGTGGTGCACTCTCATGAGGAATCCCATTATGCCTAAAATAAGTGACTTTGTATCAGAGACTTCCTTGTTTGTATATTGGATTAAAGGTTTTGATTTCTACACTATAAAGTGGAGCAGACCGGGAGCTTACTCTCTCTCAGTTCCTGAGATTAGCATTAGAGAGGAGAGCAGAGAAAGGCCATGTGGAGAAGAGAGGCAGCCAAGATGGTGGGGTGCTGAAAGAGAAGCCAGTTTGTGAAATTTGTGTAGAGAAAAGGAGATGGGGAACAAAGGTGAATAAGGCTGGTGAGCTAGAAACCTTTGATTCTAGGAAACTCAGATAAGTCAGTAGCTCTGTGAGCACTGAATGAGTGGGTTTTGGAGCCCAGTGTGTGTTTTTACTTGCCCGCTGGGTGCAAGCTAGGATTGAAGGTAATGGTCCACCAATTCCTGGCTCCGTTGTTTCATTACCGTCTGTCCGAATCCAGTGTGAACCTGCATGGGCCAGCTGTTGTGATGGTGGCCATGGCTCCTGGCTCTACATCCTCATTGTTGTCATCATCATTGTCCTCGTCACCACCATCACCAGCACCATCCCACCTCATGAGCAAACTGGTAATGCAGGCTCTGGAGCCAGGCCGCGGGCGCAGTCCGTTGCTCAGCCGGGTGACGTGAGGAGTCAGTTCATTCCCGACCTCGTCTCCTCCCTGAGGCACGTGCTGGTCAGGTGCTCTGGCGCGGGGCTGTTGTGGACGTGACCCGCTTCATCCAGGCAGGGAGCCCGGAGCAGGGCCAGCTGCTGGCGAGCCGGGAGCCTGGGTGGCGGGAGGTGAGGGGGGAGTGCAGTGATTCCCGCTCGACGTTTGTTAAAGATCATAAAATTCTGTGGCCCTTGTTCATGACTTAATTACCATGTTGGCTGTTGATCATACATATTGTGAATAGAAGAAAATTCCTTTGTAATAAGGTGGGACTTCTTTTGAACATAAGATGAAAATACTTACATCTTACTTTTCTCCCCTCATTCCTGAAGGATAGTTTTAGTTAAAATTACGTGGCGACAGTTTCAAGACAGCTTTGAAGGGCGCTACGTGTTGCTTGTACCTCACCGAGCAGCTGTGCTTCTCCGGCTCCGGGTCCTGGCGCGTGGGGTCTGTCAGACTTCCGGAGTAGGGGCTTTGTTGGGTTTTGTCTTAAAGTTAATTGTCATCACATTACCTATTCGTTCATGATCCCCTCCCAGTTCTCTGGTTATTTCCTCCCAGTCTTCTCTGCACACTCCTCTTCCTCTTCCCAAAACACTGGCGCGCCCCAGAACTGGACTCACAGCTGTCAGCTCCAGTCCCTTCTCCGTCTGCCCGCACTTCCCCGGTCTGAGGACGTCCTGTTTGTTGATACGGTGCCCAGGCTTACACCCTTGGTGCAGGCCTGCCCCGGGCTTCAGCTGCCTGCTGACGGCCCCCTAGATTTGCACCCTGTGCCTGAGCAGTGTCCCTGCGTCAGGGAGGAACACCTCCGTGCCTCCCGCAGCCCAGGTCCACCGGCCTCTCCTCTCTCACACCTCACAGCCAGTCCATGGCCCCCTCTGTGGCCTCTTCCGTGCGGTCTCACCGGCCTCTGCTGCCAGCATTGCCCCTCTGTAGTCTGTTCACACGCTCTTGCCAGAGCACGGTTTCCAAAATGTCACTCCTCTGTCTAGAAGACTCTTCTGGCTTCCCTTCCCACTTAGAGGGTCTTTACCATGGTCCCTCGGGCCCTTCTCCCCACTCTGCCTTCTACCCCGTCTCCTCCCACTTGTCCCCGACTCACCCCACTGTGGCCTCCTCGCTGCTCCTAGAGCACATCAGGCCTGGCCCTGGCTCTCTCCTTCACTTCCCAGACGGTTCCTAGGTCTGCCCGTGCTGGTTAAAACAGCGCCCGGCCCCTCCCTGACACCCGCCCCTCCCTGCTTTGTTTTTCTCGTGACCTTTTCTCCATGTGACACGTTCTTTGCTGATCACTAGACTACGCGCTCTGTGAAGGCGGAGACTTTGTCTTGCTCACTGAGGCTCTCCTGTGCCTGGGATGGCGCTGGCACATGCCGGGTGTACTGGGTGGACACATGCAGGGACGGTGCTGGCATGCGCCAAGAGCCCAGCGGACGTGCACTGAGTGGACACGCGCCGAGAGCCCAGCGGACGTGCGCTGAGTGGACACGTGCCGAGAGCCCAGCGGACGTGCACTGAGTGGACACGTGCCGAGAGCCCAGCGGACGTGCACTGAGTGGACACGTGCCGAGAGCCCAGCGGACGTGCACTGAGTGGACACGTGCCGAGAGCCCAGCGGACGTGCACTGAGTGGACACGCGCCGAGAGCCCAGCGGACGTGCGCTGAGTGGACACGTGCCGAGAGCCCAGCGGACGTGCACTGAGTGGACACGTGCCGAGAGCCCAGCGGACGTGCACTGAGTGGACACGCGCCGAGAGCCCAGCGGACGTGCGCTGAGTGGACACGTGCCGAGAGCCCAGCGGACGTGCACTGAGTGGACACGTGCCGAGAGCCCAGCGGACGTGCACTGAGTGGACACGCGCCGAGAGCCCAGCGGACGTGCGCTGAGTGGACACGTGCCGAGAGCCCAGCGGACGTGCACTGAGTGGACACGTGCCGAGAGCCCAGCGGACGTGCACTGAGTGGACACGCGCCGAGAGCCCAGCGGACGTGCACTGAGTGGACACGCGCCGAGAGCCCAGCGGACGTGCACTGAGTGGACACACGCCGAGAGCCCAGCGGACGTGCACGGCGTGAACATGTGTGAGAGCCCAGCGGACGTGCACGGCGTGAACACGCGCCGAGAGCCCAGCGGACGTGCACTGAGTGGACACGCCCCGAGAGCCCAGCGGACGTGCACTGAGTGGACACGCCCCGAGAGCCCAGCGGACGTGCACTGAGTGGACACGCCCCGAGAGCCCAGCGGACGTGCACTGAGTGGACACGCCCCGAGAGCCCAGCGGACGTGCACTGAGTGGACACGCCCCGAGAGCCCAGCAGACGTGCACGGCGTGAACACGTGTGAGAGCCCAGTGGACGTGCACGGTGTGAACACGTGTGAGAGCCCAGCGGACGTGCACGGCGTGAACACGTGTGAGAGCCCAGGGGACGTGCACGGCATGAACACGTGTGAGAGCCCAGCGGACGTGCACGGCGTGAACACGCGCCGAGAGCCCAGCGGACGTGCTGTTTTGCAGTGTGACCTCACAGCCCACACAGGCGGGTGCTACTCAGAGAGGCACAATAAAGCGTTCCCAGCGCCTAGCAGGTGAGCAGCCAGGCTGAGGGTTAGCTCTGTCACTCTGACTCCAGAGTGCACATTCTTTCTGCTCCCGTTCGTTGCCTCCCACTCAGCCTCTCGGAGTGTCACTGTGCCTCTGCGGGCCCGGGCTGTGTCATTGCTGTAGAGAGCGCTTTCTGAGCGCCTGGCTTTACAGGTGTCACAGGAGGTCGGGGGGGGGGGGGGGGGCTCAGTGCCTGGTCCCTGCCCTTCTGCTCCCAGCCCTGAGCTGACCTCCTGCAAAACGGTGAGAGCCCCCAGAAAAGAGGGATTTTATCCAGTTCCTCTTGTTCCTTGTCATGTCTTCAGGGCTTGGAGCTGTACCTCGCACAAGGGAGGCCTTCGCAACAGCCGTGAATGCATGAAGACGCGGGCACACATAGTGCCCTGACGGTTAACTCAACAGAGACCGCAGTGCTGCCCGCGCGGGCACCGCACCAGGGCCCAGGGCATTCCCAGACCCCTGGGCACTTGGCTCAGCTGTAAGTCTCACCCGGAGCTAGAGGAGCGAGGGGGCAGGGTGGCTGATCCAGGAGGAGCAGGGTGGGGTTCACTCCTCCGGAAACCCACTGTCCTCAGTGAAAATACAGCCTCCAGAGGGCACTTCTCGTGGCGACTGCACCACTGTGGAAGGGGCGAGACTCAGTAAGCGACGGGCCTTCCAAGCCAGGAGGAATAAGGCAGCGGGAGACTTGTCTTGATTCTAGAAAACCTGCGCCTGCCATCATGGATAGAAGTCTAATAATTGCTGCCCCTGCTGTGCAGTTGAAACTTGAACGTAAGGCGTTGGTTTGGTTTTCACAGCAACCCCTCAATGCAAGATGTCACCGCCATTCTGTGGATGAAAGCACCAGGACTCGGTCACACTGAACGTGCAGCTGGGGTTTGAAGTGAGATGCAGGACGTCCCAAAGTCCTGGTCTCCCCTGTCCCCTGTCACCCTCTGCGCTGTCCATGGAAAGGTCACTGGGTCACACCAGCACAGGAAGCTCCTAGTGCGTGTAGGTAACTGAGTGCAGAAGTGAATTAACGTGAGCCAAGGGTCCTTTAAAAGCTTCTTCACAGAGTAATGGTTTTGTTAGCATTTCATTTTGGTGGGAAATGCTCTCTGCATATACTCCTGATTCCCAGTTCTATTTTCTTCTCTCTCGCGGGCTTTATCAAACGATTGTTTTGTTGATAAATTTAGTGTGCAGTTGGGGCTTCTGTGTAGATGGTACCTACCCTCAGAGGGAGAGAGGATTTATCGTTTCCATTCATTCTCATTAAAATCAGAGCATTTGCATCTTAACTTTTACATCTTGTTCCAGGAATTTTAAGCAGTCTGATTGTATGGAAGTGGGTCGTATTAATTGCAAATGGGCTAGACATCTGCTCGCTAACACAGAGTGATTTTTTTAGCTCTATTTTGTTTTTAAATATGATCTACCAGCGTGATTAAGTGAGAGCTGTCGGGATGCTGTTACAAGACCAGGGTTTTCAGAGACTTCTAATGTAACTATAAAAATGAATTTAACAGTGAGTGTTTGCAAGTCCTTGAACTGGGAGCAATTAGACGTCCTAAAGTTGATAGATTTGTGTCCACAGTATCAGGGAGCTCTCTTCTCTTCTCTTCTCTTCTCTTCTCTTCTCTTCTCGAGCCTCCGCGTCTGCTGCCCAGCGAGCCCCGGTGCCCTGGGGCCGGGCTCTGGGCTGCGGAGAGAGGCAGTGTGCTGCCCGTTTCTGCCTGCAGGCGGTGAGGTGGGCAGTGAAGGAGGTTGGGTGTAGTGTGGAAAAACACCACCCACGCTGCTGGTGACTGACCAGTCAGGTTGAGTAGGCAAGGGACTTCCTTCCTGATACCAGGATGGTGTTTCCCAGTGTGGGTTTCTTGCGCCCCTGATTGCTAAGGAAGCTGATACGCACAGGACGTGTAGGAAGCGCTCAGTGGTAAGACAGGGCGGGCTCCTTTGTGGCCGTCCGTCTCAGAGCCTTTACTGTGCCCACGTGCAGTGTGAGTCTTCCAGGACGATGATGTGCACGCAGCCTCCCGACACGTCTGACCACAGATGCCTTCTCCTTTTCACACGGTACACGTTGGGAACGTATTGTCCTGGAGAACTTACTTAATCAGGACCTGGAGACCCTAACGGATGCTGTGTGGCCGTGCTGTTGAACGTGGAGCCTCGGCCAGTTTGCCGCTCGGGACCTGGCAGGGTCTGGCGTCTTTCAGCCTCGGGTTCCAGACCACTGGTGCCACTGGCTCGGGGGCGGGGGGGGGGGGGAGGGTGGAGCCTCCGGGTACCCAGGCAAGTCTGTACTGAGAGAGGGAGGTGACACAGGTGGCACCTGAGCAGCAGTGGAGGGACAGGCCGGGGCACCAGGATGAGTGACTTCTGGAGCCGTTTGCTGACCGTGGTCCCGTGCCTGCCACTTGGACAGCTCGGCCAGCGCTGGTGAAGGAGCAGGTCATTAGGGGCTCCGAGGCCTTTGCAAAAAAAGGCATCCAGTGTCGATACACTGTCACCTTCTGTTTCAGTTTTGTTGTCAGGTGTGTGGTCTTTCACACCTAGAATCACAGATTAAAGCACTAAATTTTCCTGCAAGTAACAGGCGTCCTCTTGCACAGAAGCCTCTGCTGTGTCCTGCCTTGCCACTTAGCAGTGTTCCTGGGCATTATTATGCTGGTGGTGCGAATGGATTTGAACTGATTGATCCAGGCCCTGACTCTGCTTCTCCTGGAACCGGGGGCAGAGAGCTGACAGATGTAAGGCATGATGTCAGCGGCCACGGAATCGAGCAAAGCTAATTTACTCACAAGAGGGCGAGGCTGCCGTGTGAACCCGTGACCTTGGCCTCATTAGCTTCAGGCACCCGAGCGCCAGCATCATGATGACGGTGCGATACCTGTGTGACTGCTGAAACCCTCCCCCGAGCCAGCCCCTGCTTCTGCGGAACGCGGCCCTGCAGCGTGGGGCAGTCATTCGGGCACCTCATTTGTCTTGCCTCTTTATTTGTGCACTATTGCAATTAAGTTAGATTAATGAAAGGTAAATTCCAGTCTACACGTGAAAAAAAAAAACTCTCGTAAAGGTCCTAATTAGTGTGTGTGTTTGCTTAGCCTCTCATAGTTTAATTGCATCCTCCTGCTATTTACAAACAGGCGTCGTTAAAGAAGAACGGGTGTGTGCAGAGCACCAGTGCTCGCTGGAGGTAACTGGAGGTTGGTGGCGGGGGAGGGGGTGTCCGCCGGTGTCGTGTTCTCGAATGGCGGAGAACGCAGAATGAATGGTCCTGCAAACCAGCCCGTGATGGGAGGACAGAGCAGACCGCATGCGAGGCGGTGGCTTGCCCTTTGGCCGCAGGGCTGGGCGGCTGTGGTCTGGCGCTGCCATGTCACCTGTAGAGGTGAACACAGAGACTCCCCCAGCCGCCAGGGACCGTAGCTGGCGGGGTTCAGGGTTCGGGTTGCGGCTGTCCTTATCTGCACCCCACCTCGAGGAGCCCCGGGGAGGCTGAAAGGCCTGCCCTGGTGCCAACTCTGAAACCCGTCCCATGTAGAAGAGACAGAGACAGAGGTACATGGTGTGTCACGGGCACCCGGCATCATTCCAGTTCTACCCGAGCTACCGTCACTCCTTGAAATTACAAAGCAAGTTCCTCTTCCGGTAGATGCGTGACCACTCATGTTCCATGCTGGCCCGGTGTCGGGGCAGAGGACCCGAGATCCGAGTGGGAAAGCGACAAAGCCGGAGGACAAGGACCCGGTCGTAGCGACACGTCCCTGCCTTCCGCGGTGTGGGCCCCAGTTCTGGGGTAGAGTAGACGTTTCTCATTGTTGCGGAGCAGAGTGCAGGGCAGTGGTGGCACCTGAGGATGACGTGCCCCACGTCCCTGCCTTCCGCGGTGTGGGCCCCAGTTCTGGGGTAGAGTAGACGTTTCTCATTGTTGCGGAGCAGAGTGCAGGGCAGTGGTGGCACCCTGAGGATGACGTGCCCCACGGTCCTGCCTGCAGACCTGGGGAAGCTGCCTCTTAAATACCAGTGCCTCAGTTTCCCCCATGTCTGCTTATCGCATTGCAACTGTTCTATATACTGTACATGCAAATTGCTACTATTCAAACTATGTATGTTAACACCCTGGGTTTCTCTAGGGATTCCTCGGCGATTTGAAGTCCAGGGTTTATTTAAACTTGGGTTATAGGAATTCAGTTTTCAGTACATTTCTGCAAACAAGCAAGATTAATTTTAAGCTACCCCAACTAGAAGCCAAAAACAGTTTTTTGGTGCTGTAACCACGGCCGGTCCTTAAGGACGCGGCCAGCCGTGCCCTCAAACAGGAAGGGTCCGCCGGGCCAGCGTGTAGGACTCCTGTTGTCACTAACTTGCGACGGTCCCTTCTCAGCTCACAGAACTGTGAGGCATATTTTCCTGTTCATATTAATTGGATTTTAAAGTGACCTTGTCTATGTATTGATTTGAATTAAAATTTTCTACATCAAGGTCAACTTGGCGCACACGCTAGTGGAAATACATAGTGAAAAGCTCAGTGCAGCCGAATAGTGTTGAGAGGAGAGGAGGTGGGGCAGGGCCGGCCCGCCAGCGAGGGCGCCGGACGCCATTCTCCTGCGGGTGGCCGGTGGCGGATCCGGGCGGGGACCGCCTTTGCCTCCTGCCTCGCTGGGGGCAGGGCAGCCCTGAGGCCTCCGAGCCAGACAGTCCTGCTCAGGTGTGTGGGTTTAGGGTGAGCTTTCAGCTCATCTGAACTCACACAGGCCACTTTTTTTTATTATTGATTGATTTTAGAGAGACAGAGAGAGGAAGGGAAGGGAGTGGGGTGGGGGGGAGAGAGAGAGAGGGAGAGAGCATTCGTTTGTTCCGCTTGGTTGTGCACTCATCGGTCGCTTCTGTGAGCCCTGACCGGGCATCGGCCGCAGCCTTGTTGTTTTGGGACTTCACCTGACTGACTGAGCTGCCCGGCCAGGGCTCCCCCGGGCACCTTGAACTACGCCGCTCATAAACTTGAGCTCTCAGCCAAGACCTGGTCTGCGAGCCCCGTCTCCAGACCGCCCACGGACGGCTCTCCACACAGACGTCAGCGGCCGTGGACTTCATCAGAGGGAAGCGGTCTCCCCTCCGCACCGCCCTGTTCTCTTCGTCCCCTCTCAGTCACAGCAGAGCCGTCCACCTGGTGCTCGAGCAGGGCACCTAGACGCTCGAGGCCTCGGGGGCGTGCCCTGCCCTCGACATGGAGCCCCCGGCCAGTCCCTGGTTTTTGGCAGGAGGACCCCCTGGGTGGCCCTGAACACGTTTCCAGGCCACACCTAAGGACACCTTGGAGACGTGTCCCGTGGGACACCCTGGGGAGGGCTCATCTGTACAGCGCCCTGCACCTCCAGCACCGGGGCTCACCTGCACAGGCGCTGACCCGAGCCTCTGGGGTGGTGCCGGAGAGCCCGCTGATGCTGCAGCCCGCCCGGGGTTCCTCGGTGCGCGTGAGCCCCCACGTGGGGCTCCTTCACAGCCTCCAGTACCTTCAGTCCTGAGTCGCTTTGTCACCCTGCTCAGGGCGGGGCCGTACCTGACCCTTCTTACCCTCCCTCGCTTCCGTTTACACCTTTAAAAATGGGAGAGTTGAACAAAAGGTTTTTAAAATCCTTTCCAGCTCTGAAGTTACATGATTCTCTACGTCAGTGTCCACGGTCAGTGTACAGCTGTTTATTCAATGAGTAAATCCTTATGAGGACCATTCACTTTATTCAATGAGTAAATCCTTATGAGGACCATTCACTTTACCTCGTCTTTCTCTGGAGTTAGTACAGAGGGGTCCAGCCCTGTGCTGTGCTGTAGCTCTGCCCACCCCCCCCCCCCCACCTCTGTTGCTGCACTTCGACAACCACACTTAAAGGACCACAGACCTCATACAGATGCCTACATATCAGACTTCTGCCTGTCTGTAAATGACGTTTGTGGATGGCTTCTCTTTTTAACACAGTTCTTCCCCCAAAGCAAGGTCAGCCAGGCGAGCTTAGTCCAAACGACAAACACTGTGCTGTCCTTCGCCTCCCACACGCGGCCGTTCCGCTGGGTCAGGCGTGCCACATCCGGTCAGCTCCCCTCCCGTGTCCTCGACACAGGTACTGCTCACGTTCAAAGTGCCTTTCCCCTGCGCAAGCCCGAGGAACACAGTGCCGCGTGGTCAGCGTGTCAGGGCCTACCAGCACAGCTGACGTCCCAGCACCATGTCTGCTGAGTCTGCGGGAGACAGCGTTTGGAGGCGGAGCACAAATACTTCTGCTATTACCTTCAACTCTGTTCCCACGCTGCCTGTCCCAGCTGTGACTTGCCTGGCCATAGTGGACTAGAGATTCTCCTAGTGGACGCCCACGCTGCAGGGAGGCGACTGCTGTGGCACCAGACGGACCATTGCCCTCAGCCCCAGCTGCCCTGAGAAGGAGCCAGGCCGGGACAGCATTCCCAGGGCTCTCCCCTGGGGGGCCGCGGCCTGCGGGGAGGCCCACTGGCTTCCTTTGTAAGTCACCTCAGCTCCTGCTAAGGAACTAAGTGCCTCCTTGGACTCTTCACAACTTGCGGTTGAACCCTCACAGGGACAGGGACAGACACGGGAGTGTGCAGTGAGCTCTGTGGAAGTGTGCCGCTCAGTACAGACACGGCAGTGTGCAGTGAGCTCTGTGGAAGTGTGCCGCTCAGTACAGACACGGGAGTGTGCAGTGAGCTCTGTGGAAGTGTGCCGCTCAGTACAGACACGGCAGTGTGCAGTGAGCTCTGTGGAAGTGTGCCGCTCAGTACAGACACGGGAGTGTGCAGTGAGCTCTGTGGAAGTGTGCCGCTCAGTACAGACACGGCAGTGTGCAGTGAGCTCTGTGGAAGTGTGCCGCTCAGTACAGACACGGCAGTGTGCAGTGAGCTCTGTGGAAGTGTGCCGCTCAGTACAGACACGGGAGTGTGCAGTGAGTCTGTGGAAGTGTGCCGCTCAGTACAGACACGGGAGTGTGCAGTGAGCTCTGTGGAAGTGTGCCGCTCAGTACAGACACGGGAGTGTGCAGTGAGCTCTGTGGAAGTGTGCCGCTCAGTACAGACACGGCAGTGTGCAGTGAGCTCTGTGGAAGTGTGCCGCTCAGTACAGACACAGGAGTGTGCAGTGAGCTCTGTGGAAGTGTGCCGCTCAGTACAGAAGAAGGGTTACCTTGGCAACAGCAAGCCTGCTTCATTAGCAGATGGCATTAGCTTTATTTGTGGTATACCAGAGCAGTTGCCAAGAACCGACCTGTCGCCCGTCACTGGGTGTTTTGCCTGTGACAGCGGCCGGCTGTGGCTAGTTTGCACATGGCGTCCATTGGCTTGTGTGTGAGGCGTTGCCGTATCCGTCCACCAGAACTCCAAGGTCATACACAGCCTGATGCACCCAGATACCGTAAAGCTAGTGCAGTCCAGATCCTGAGCGTCTGAGTCACCGTCGCCGCGGGAGGCTGGGAGGCTGGAGGGTGCGCGCTCGGCTGCTTCTCGGTGGCGGAGCCAGAGTGCTCTCCGCCCTGTCCTCGCCCTTCTCTGCGGGGAACCGGGGCGGCAGCTGTTGGTCTCGTTGTGCTGGTTGTGCGCCCCACCCATAGCCACGCACCCCACGGATCCTCTCGTTTAATCTCCCCAGCAGGCCCCACTCATTTCCCACTAAGCAAACGGCACAGGAGGTTGTGTGACTTGCCCACGGTCACACTGCCCGGAAGTGGCAGATGTGGGGCGGCAGCCCAGTCAGTGCACTTGACCGCCACTCTAAATGATCTCCTTTGGGAGTCATGAGGAAGCATGTTTCTGCTCATAGCTCAGGGCCCAGCATGCTGTCTGCCGCTCTCCGTGGCGCCCTATAGACGGGCGTGTGGCAGCAGGAAGTAAGTTACATCAGCGCGGGGTCAGCGTGTGGAGGTGGCACCGTTCCGGGTCCAGCTTTGATGCTGACTGGCTTCAGATGATCTCCCTCTGCGAGGTCCTGACGGGTGTGGGCAGAGCCACCACGGGGACGTGCTGTGTGCCAGGCCCTGTGCCGCAGTCCTCACCAGGCGGCATCTTGACTCCTCGAGGTCATTCTGAGACGGAGCTGTCATCATCTGCTCCGTTAGCAGAGGAAAGTGACACTCGGAGACCTGGTTCCAAATGCACCTGACTCCAAAGCCTCAAACTGTCAGGCTTCAAATTTTGCATGTAGTTTCACTCTTGACCATGCTAAACATTTAAGCAGCAGCATTAATTCTTTGCACGCTCAACCTAGCTGAGCACCAGGGTCCTCTCTGGCTCTGGGAACCTAAGACTTGCCGAATCTCAGAGAGCTTTCTTTCCAGACCTGAAAGATGAGGAACGTCAAGCAGAGCAGGCGCCCTGACGCTGACTGCCGTGAGCTCCTGGAGCCCTGTGTCCACCGTGTCGTTGGGGTGCTCAGGGTGTAGATGAGCACAGGACGGGGAGAGTGGGAAGGGAGGTGTGCACCCTAATTCAGACTGAGTAATAAACAAAGCCCACCCTGTCACAGTGATCCGGTCCTCTTGCCCTGACTATGTCTCAAGTTCCGTTTCCCACTGGGAAGAAGTGGGGCCCGAGGAAGTGACCTGGGCAGGAGTCGGGTGAGGCAGCCTGGAGAGTCAGACCCCAGACGGCGAGCGCGCATGGAGGCCAGGGTCGTGACGGGAGGACCTCGTCGAGGAAGACGCCCCCCAGCCACAGGCGGGGTGGTCTGCATCAGACAAAGCACATCAGATATGTCTACACCTCGACGCCCACCAGCCACAGGCGGGGCGGTCTGCATCAGACAGAGCACATCAGATAGGTCTACACCTCAACGCCCACCAGCCACAGGCGGGGCGGTCTGCATCAGACAGAGCACATCAGATAGGTCTACACCTCAACGCCCACCAGCCACAGGCGGGGCGGTCTGCATCAGACAGAGCACATCAGATAGGTCTATACCTCTGAGCTGATGGCAGTGTTAGGGGGAGAAGAACTAGTCCCACCTACATGAGGGGGAAGCTAGTGGACCAATGGGATGCATTGTTTTAAAAACTGGTGAATTTAAAAAAAATTGAGTGTTTATCCTGTTTTTCCTTTGTAATACATTCTGCCATTGGACAACCAAGCAGTAGAGGAGGGGAAGTTTTCTCTTATAAGCGTCCGACTAGTAAAATGCAGACGGAATGACCGCATCGGAAGACAGCGGCCTGGAGCCCTGGTGAATTCGTGGGTCACCCGCTGCCAGCATCATGCTGAGACGCCCAACCCCGTCATGCTGAGAGGCCCAACCCTGCACGCCTCCTGTTGGTCCACTGAGCACCGCTCATGACAAAGAAAGAGGCAAGCTTGAATCCCCCCGATTACCATGTACAGGCAGTACGGGGTTATGTAAAGTTCACCACAGGGAGGCCGTCAGCAACATCCAGACTAGGGAAACCTGGGGGGGGGGGGGGTGACCCAGTTTCACCAACAATCAAGTGCAGGTGGGGGAAATAGACCATTACCTCTCGTTTAGGAGAGACTTATGAGACATGTCAGCCAATCACATTGTGTGTACCACGTTCTGATCCTGATACAAACAGACTTTTACAAATGTGTCTTTGAGGAGGATGTTGGGAATTTGAACACTGACTGGCCTGAGCTTTGATAACATTGGAGAATTTCTGTTTTTTTAGAAGTGGAATGGATGACATTATGGTCATGTTTTGCTGTTTTCAGGACCCTTTTAGAGATAGACCGGAAGTGTTGACACATAAAATGACACGGAGGTGGTTGTTTGTTTCACAGTAACAGGGAAGGAAAGCAGGTGCAGGAGGGTTTGCCAAGAGTTGTCCCTGGTAAAGGTGGGTCGGATCCCTGGGGTTCTTTGTAACATCTCACGTATTTTCATTTAAAATCTCCTAGAAATATTTAAAGAAATGAATGAAGTTGGTCCTTCTGGGACGGGGTGGATTTTATTTTCTTTGATCCAATAGCACCTGTTGCTAGCAAGAAAAAGATGAAGTAGGTGTGTTCGTACCTGTGTGGTTGGCTTAACTCTGCAGTTAGCACTTTGTACTGTTTGCCTCAGTAATTACAGTTCTGCAGATCTGTCCTCAAGATATCATTTTAAACACAGCGAAAGACGTGTGAACAAAACATGCGTGTTGCCGCCATATTTATGTTAGGGAAAACTTGGAAGCGACTAATGTCCAACACACAGGAGGACAGCTAGAGAAATGCCAGTGCAGCCACTGAGAGGACGCCTGGCAGCGAGTGGTGCCACGTTGGGAGACCGCGCAGGGGCGTGGAGCAATGCTGTCATAGTTAGTTACCTTAGAGATACCAGCCCCTGGCCATCGGCTCAGTGGTAGAGCACTGGCTTGGCATGTGGAAGTCCCGGGTTCAATTCCTGGCCAGGGCACACAGGAGAAGCGATCATCTGCTTCTCCACCCCTCCCCCTCTACCTTCCTCTCTCTCTCTTCCCCTCCTGCAGCCATAGCTCGGTTGGAACAAGTTGGCCCCAAGCACTGAGGATGGCTCCATGGCCTCTCCTCAGGTTCTAAAATAGCTTGGTTGCCGAGCAATGGAGCAGCAGCTCCAGATGGGCAGAGCATTGCCCACAGGGGTCTTGTCAGGTGGATCCCAGTCAGGGTGCATGTGGGAGTCTGTCTCTCTGCCTTCCTGTTTCTCATTTAAGAAAAAAAGAGAAATAAGTTTACTTTTTTAAAAAATAAGTGAAATATAAAATATCAAGTATCTTCAGTGTGTTCTTTTGCCCCCTGAATTCCATCTTGAGAAACTTGAGAAATTACCAAGGCAGTTTATAAGTTAAAGTCAGCTAGACTTTGGGTTTTTTGTTTGTGGTGTTTTTTTTTTTCTTTTTTTTGTATTTTTCTGAAGTTGGAAATGGGGAGGCAGTCAAACAGACTCCCGCATGCGCCCGACCGGGATCCTCCCGGCACGCCCACCAGGGGGCGATGCTCTGCCCATCTGGGGCATTGCTCTGTTGCAACTAGAGCCATTCTAGCGCCTGAGGCAGAGGCCATGGGGCCATCCTCAGCACCCGGGCCAACTTTGCTCCAGTGGAGCCTTGGCTGCTGGAGGGGAAGAGAGAGACAGAGAGGAAGGAGAGGGGGAGGGGTGGAGAAGCAGATGGGTGCTTCTCCTGTGTGTCCTGGCCGGGAATCGAACCCGGGACTCCTGGAAACCAGGCCGACGCTCTACCACTGAGCCAACTGGCCAGGACTGTTTGTTTTTTAAGGGAACAATTGCTTGGTGGTCCTTGCTTACTAGCAAAGAGAGTTAAAATGTGCAGTTGCAAACAGTGGTCCTGTTGGCGGAGCCTATTCAAAGGCTATTAATTTCAGTGCTTTTAATTACAAAATCATAACTCAATTCCTCCCTCCCCCCCACCCCGTTCATCCTGCCAATAACGGCATGTGAGCTAGAGACGGGGTTGCTGTTCCTACTTTTGCAGTTTATGGGCATCCTGAACAGTGATTTCCTGTCGTATAAGCAATGACGCTTTAAATCAGGGATCGGGAACCTTTTTGGCGGAGAGAGCCGTGAACGCCACATATTTTAAAATGTAATTCCGTGAGAGCCATACAATATGTTTAACACTAAATACAAGTAAATGTGTGCATTTTATGTAAGACCAACACTTTTAAAGTACAATAAGTCTCTGAATTCTTTTTAATAACGTTGTTATGCTGTTGCTAACCAATGATGAATAAAGTACTTCTTACCATTAATGCGACTTCTGGTGCTGCATGGTTTTGCTGATGGCTTTGTAGTCTGGTTGATACGTGGTGAGGTTAAGCTTCATGCAGGCGTTGAGACTTCCATCCGTTAAACGTGATCGTAGGTTGGTCTTAACATTCTTTAGATGTGAGAAAGACTGCTCACATGCATACGTAGAGCCAAATATTGTCAGTACAGCAATACTCACACGCTGCAGTGTGTGGTATATGACGGGAAGCGCGACCCAAGTTTTGACAATCAGCTGGTCCTCGGGTTGAATTTTTTTCATTTCTCCCCACTTTTGTTTGCTCGCCAACTCTGCTTGCTGTCGTGCAAGTCTTTCCAAATCTTCATTCAGTAACTTGAACTTATTCACCCACACGTCTGAGGCCTTCAGGTCTGCAGTTTGTAGCTCAAAATCTCTGACAGAGACACCGGTGATGTAACTCAGGTTGGCGCTGTCGACTGCACACTTGTGTGGATGGGTGATGAACTTAAAAAGTCGAGTGTGCTCACGAAATTCTCCATAGCGTGCTTTGAATAACTGCAGGAGATTAGATGTGAAGCCCGCTAGCTGCTGGAGATCAAGATGTTGAGCAGGGTCACTTGCTGTGCATGCATCTTTAAACTCTCCCAATTTTTCAAAGTGTAGTAAATGACCTGTTTCAATGTCAGCAATGAGGAATTCTAGCTTGTTTTCAAATACAAACACTGTATTTCCAACGCCTTGCATTTTCATATCGAGCTAGTTCAGATGTTCAGTCATGTCCACGAGATAATAGAACTTCAGGAGCCACTCAGGATGCTCAACGTTTTTGACAACCTTCTTTTTTTATTTATTTATTCATTTTTAGAGAGGGAGAGAAGGGGGAGGAGCTGGAAGCATCAACTCCCATATGTGCCTTGACCAGGCAAGCCCAGGGTTTCGAACCGGCGACCTCAGCATTTCCAGGTCGACGCTTTATCCCCTGCGCCACCACAGGTCAGCTCAACGTTTTTCATTTCAAGAAAAGTCCAGATTTTGCTCAGACAAGCCGTGAAACGGCTGAGCACCTTCCCTCTTGACAACAAACACACATTGCTGTGCAGAAGCAGACCAGGATAATTATTCCCAACTTCATCCAGCAGTGTTTTAAACTGGAGATCATTTAAAGCTTGGGCAACAATAAAGTTGACCACCCGAATGACCAGTGACATCACCTCACCAAGCTGCTCACCACACATCTGAGCACAAAGCGCCTCCTGATGTAGGATGCAGTGAAAACTTAGGATGGGTCTCTTTTCATGTTCACAAAGAAGCGCTATGAATCCTCTGTTTTTCCCCACCATGCACAGAGCACCATCAGTACACACCAAAATAAGTTTATCCACCAGTAGATTTTTTTCTTTAGCGAACTCAGTGAAAGACTTGAATAAATCCTCCTCTCTTGTTGTCTCTCTCATAGGCAAAACAGCAAGACTTTCCTCAATAGTGTGTCACCGACAGCATACCTTGCAATCACGCTGAACTGGGATAAATGGCTTACATCTGTTGACTCATCCAAAGTGAGAGGAAAGAATGGTGCTGCATTTATGTCCTTCACTGGTGTTGCCTCAATTTGATTTGCCATCATGATGGTACGATTGTGAACAGTTCTTGCTGACAGAGGCATGTCTTTTATTCGTTAGATTATCTTGTCTTTATCCGAAAAGTCGTCAAAAAGTTCACTGGCAACATCAAGCATGAATATTTTGGCATACTCCCCATCTGTGAATGGCTTTCCGTTTCTCACAATTGCTAAAGCACCAGCAAAGCTAGCCGAATTCCAGTCACCTTGTTGGGTCCAAACACGGAGTTGCTGCTGACTAGCTTGCACTCTGCACAGTAGCTCTTGCCATGCTTTCTTCCTGCTGTCCCCGCTGGATATTTCGATGTAAATTTAGTATGGCATGTGTCGAAGTGCCGCTTTATATTTGACCATTTCATCGATGCAATTTTATCATTGCATATTAGACACACTGCAGAACCTGCTCTCTCCACAAAGGTGAATTCCTCTGTCCATTCCTGCTGAAAAGTACGATACTCCTCATCTTTTTTTCTTTTAGCAATCTTCTTCGTCAAAAAGGTTTCTGCAATTAGCTAGCTGACTACTTGATTAAAAGGAAGTTTACTTCCTGACCTCACAATGCCCCATGTACCTTACGCATTATCCAATAAAAATTTGGTGTTGTCCCGGAGGACAGCTGTGATTGGCTCCAGCCACCTGCAACCATGAACATGAGCGGTAGGAAATGAATGGATTGTAATACATGAGAATGTTTTATATTTTTAACATTATTTTTTTTATTAACAATTTGTCTGCGAGCCAGATGCAGCCATCAAAAGGGCCACATCTGGCTCACGAGCCATAGTTCCCCAACCCCTGCTCTAAATGTTATATGGTGTAGCGATAATTAAAAGTATATGCAGAAATATATCTATCGTACAGTTAGCAAAATAAGATGTTTTTGTAAACATTCTCTTAGATGTAAATAAACATCGTGCCTTTTCCTCCCCCCTGTTGAAGTTCTGCAGCATTTTAGGCACACAGAAACAGAGGCATCTCTCAGAACGAGAAGGTGCCGAAGAGACCGGGCACTGGGAACGTTCACTGAGACCCAGGACCAGTCAAGGGCAGGGGAGGTTGTTGTGGAGGGGTCGGGTGAACACGAGGAAAGGATGGCCAGGTTGACATCCCCGGAAACGGGCTGCATGTGGGAGTCACAGGGCAGGGACTGCTGTGTGTGGTGGAGGCGCTGTCCTGCTCAGACCAGCGGGGCCTGTCAGTCAGTTCTGTGAGGTCAGCCTCATTGGAACAGCCCGGACCCCGGACCCTGGGCCCTGGGCCCTGGGCGGGTCCGGTGCTGAGTCTCCCTCCAGGGTTTCATCTAGGAAAGGAAAGAAGAGGCTTGGCAACGTATCGGGAAGCTTACACGAGCCCCCCAGAGGAGAGGAGGGTGCCGTTGTGTTCCTATGCTGATGCTGCCCCAGCCAGCACAGCAGGGCTCCTTTCCCTGGCATGCTCACAGCTGCACTTTCCTCGGATTCTGTTGTTCTTTTTAATCCATATACTTTCTTAACATTCTAAAAGCACTTAAACGTATTTCCAGGATCATGTTTCGTTTTGGAGACAAGATTCAGCGACTCTTCCATTTACCTTCAGAATGTATTTGGTATTGCTCCTCCACTCCTGAGCAGCCATTATAAATCGCTAGTTCCACCGGGGTGTCTGCTGCCAGCCTTGAACCTCCGCTGTGCTGTCTGCCCTCCTGTGGTGCACAAGGGCCGTGGGACGTCACGTGGACACGTGCTCAGGAGTGCCGGACTCAGAGGCTAGGCTTTGAGGAAGATCATCTTAGGACAGAAGAAAGTAAAAGGCAATTTTACTGTATCCAGCAGGCAGTACATAGATGGAACTTGCCCTGAAAGTTTATAAGCCAAAATCATGAATCCACTCAGGGTGGTTAAACGAGTTGGGCCCCGCCCCGTCTTGAAGTGGTTGAGGAAGAACGTGTGTTGTTGGGAGTTTGTTCCTAAGCGCTTTGGGTGCTAGCGCAGGGGACACCCACCGTGCGCTCCCTCGTGCCCCCCTCCGTGTCCCCCGGTGCACCTCAGAAAAAGAGGGAGAGAGCCATCTGTCTCCTCATCGTTTTGCCCAACTTTGTGTGATTGGCATGTCTCTGTGTAAGTATTCACGCTTGCACGCGTGTGTTTTGACAGGTGACCTTGGGGAAGGTGTTGAAAGTGATCGTGGTCATGCGGAGCCTGTTCATTGATCGAACAATCGTGAAGGGGTACAGTGAAAACGTCTACACGGAAGACGGCAAGGTGAGTGCGGCGGCCTGTTGTGTTTCCCCTTGTCCTCCGTGCTCCACAGCAAGTGGCGTGGGTCCCAGATGCGTGCTGCTCGGCCCCGGCAACCGGAGCGGAGCTGATCTGCCCGCCTGCGTTTGTCAGCGTGGTGAACACTTTACACAAAACATCTCTCTCTCCCTTTGCATTTTTCATCAGCCTTCTGCTTTTTCCTCTAAGCTTTAGTTGAATTTCTAATTTATCGCCTTAGACCCCAGTTGCCTCATTAAACGTGTCTTCTGAGGAAATGGATTTTTTCTTTTTTCTTTTTCCTCGTCACTGCGCAGCACATCAATAGCCCAGGGTTCGGCATTTTGCTTTTCCTGGAACTGTGAGGAAAATTTGAGTTCGTTTGAGACGCAGGCTGCCGGCAGTTTCTTCCCGTGACGCTAACGAGCAGCCTCAGGAAGACACTGGCCCGCGGCAGCCCGTGGCACACACTGCGACGGAAGGAGGGAAGTGGTTTCCACGGGTGGCTGGCTGCATGGGAAGCTCACCCGTGTGAACCCCTCATTTCTCATGGCTGCACACTGTCCACGTGTCTCTGTCGAGAGCATCGGACGACGCTAATGGGAGCTGACAGCTTTAGTTCGTGTTCGCTCCAGGGTGTCGTGAGCACACGGCCAGAGATGCCCACCCGGACACTCCCTGGTCCTTCCCGCACCGGGGCTCTGTCCACCCTCTCTCCAGAGCGCCTTTCTCTTCCTGAGTCCCGTTCCAGTTTAAAAGTTAGTGCTAGCATTCACCACCCAACAGCCACATTATACCGAGGCTAGAATGTTCTTCCAAATAAAAGGCGGCACGTAGCCTGGCACACACCTGTTAGTGAGGCCTGACATTTCGGCTTTGAACACGTGAGCCGGCGTTTCCGCATCTCATGCTGATGTCCACTTGGGGAGCCACTGCCAAGCTCTTATCAGTCTTGCCACTGGTAGCAAAGCCTTCCTGAAGGAGAGATTCCTTATTCTTTTTGGGAAAACCAGAGTGTCTCTGGAGCCCATGTGGAGGATAAAGCAGGTAGCCGGCAGGCGTGCTCGCTCTGTGCGCCCCTCGTCACCCGGCGGCGGGGGTTCTAACCGGGGAGCCTCGCTCCTGAGCAGCAGCAGAGCGACGCTGGGCGTGGCTCCGTGGCCCAAGGCCCCGGCCGGAGGTCCTTCAGCGATGAGGTTCCTGTTATCTGTTCAAGGGTACGGCTCCCTGGTCTCCCTGGCGTGGGCCCGCCCCCGTTCGCGCAGACTCCCAAGTGAAGTGGAGAGGGAGGAGGCGTGCACTAGGCGCTGAGGCGGCCGTGCTGCGGGGCCCCAGAGTCTGGGTGCGGAGGGCGCAGGCTCTGGCTCTGCGGAAGGTCTTTCACATCCTGTTACTTGCCTGCCCCGGCCCGAGCACGTAGCCTTTTCCCACCTATAAATGCTAACTAGTACTTTCTTTTTCATTCTGCACTTAAAACAGGGAGTTAGAAACGAGTCTCCTGTGTGCGCTGGCCTTTCCCTCCCTCCCTCCCTCCCTCCGCTCGGCTGCGGCAGGTGGTTCCGCACGCGGTCTGCGCTAGATTCCCGCATTCCCGGGCCTCCTCTCCGCCCATGCCGCTCGGCCCCTCTCATCACCCTGTGGTTTCGTGTGTCACCCACACCTTATCCTCCTCCATGCGCTCAGACTCAGCCTGTCCCACGCGGAGCTCGTCACCCTGTGGTTTCGTGTGTCACCCACACCTTATCCTCCTCCATGCGCTCAGACTCAGCCTGTCCCACGCGGAGCTCGTCATCTCCTGCCCCAGCCTCAGTTTCCACCCGTGGTTCATTGTCCTGGTTAACGGGACCCCGTGGAATTGCACGGGCCCCCCTCCTGAGCATCCCTCCAGCTGCTCCCTCCTGTCCTCCTCCCCTCGTGCAGGCCCACTGCCTCTCACCCGTCCCCGCGCTGCGCCGCTCACGTCTCGTCTCCATCTCGCCTCCCGTCTCACTTCCCCGCAGTCCGCCCGTCGTTCGGCTCCCAGCGCCGTCTTCCTGAGCAGGATGTCCTGCTCTTTGCCCTCTTCCCGCTGCCCAAAGCAGGAAAGGAGGGTGTGCACAGATGTCAGGCACAACGCAGCCTGTGCTCAGAAACGGGCACTTGCTCCTCGTCCACCTGCTAAACACTGAGTGTCCCCTTCCCTCTCGTCCTGTCCTGTTTTCCCAGGGGCCCCTCGGGTGAGCGCAGGCTCTGGAGACGACAGGCTTGGGTGTGCCTCTGCTTACGGCACAAATTATCCTCATCAGCATGTCCACAGCACTCTGAACAATCGTTTTCTCTAGCTAGAATTAGTACGTCACGGTTATTTCTTTACATGTCTATCTTGCAATTAATAACAGTACTAGCAGTGCCGCCTATGTTAGTGTGGTAGGCACTGTGCTGAGGCAGACTTTGCCTACAGTGGCTTTTGGATCCTAGACTCGCCTTCCAGATGAGGAGACTGAGACCTAGAACAGCAAAGTGACTTGCCTGCAGGCGTACCCAGCCAGGTCTCAAACCTCCTGAGGGCCCAGGCTCTATCCCGGGACTTTCCCCCGAGGACAGACCTCAGTGCCCGGGACACAGAAGCCCAACAACGTGGCAGGGTGATGAGAAGCCGACTTGGGGTGTGAAAGTGCTTTTGCTGGACTAGGAAAGTGGAGAATGAAAAATGAGTGGTGGGAGCTAATGGGAGCAGCAGGAAATGAAGGCGTGAGTGAATTGGAGATGAAAGGACGCGTACCCATGCGGACACACGTGTTTCCCCGTGAGCACATAGCATGGGCTCCACGCATCAGAAAGAACGCGTGTGTCTGGGAACCTGCAGCCCACCGCAGTTCCCATCACCAAGGAGACGCGTCCCCATCAGCACTGCAGACGCTGTCCTGGTGCGAGCAGGGCCCGCACGCCAGGCACAGCCAGACTGAGGGCCGAGCCGCTTGGCATCTGAAAGCGACGTCAGCCACATTTAGCAGAGCAGCTCTCAGACGACGGCTCTGCCCAGCATCTCGATTAGCCCCCTTTCTTTCAGAGCACTTTAGGAGCAATAAAAATAAAACCACGCAGCCATTCTGAGTGGTCTACTTTGAGTACTGATCCTGGTATACGTGAACGTAAATATATCCACACACGGCTACATTAGTGCTGTCAGTGTGCTGAGATGTCTAGCCTACCCCAGATAAAATGTAACGTGTGGAAGGAGCCCTTCACTCCCGAGCTGTGGTCTCCACGGCAGACTGCTGCCTGCAGCATTGCTGCTCCCTCCGGGGAGCCGCCTGCAGCCGCCAGCCAGCGCCCAAGCCACGGCCTGCGCGCTTGCTGCAGTCTGGGCGCTGACACTGTGGGTGTGGCTTGGGAAGCCCTGGGTTTCCAGGCTCTGAGCTGGGTGTGCAGTCATCCATGTCCTCCAGACCCAGAGCGGCCGGCACATTCTGGAAGGCTCCCTGTCCCCTGGCTGCGGGCGCGGCCCAGCCCCACCCCACCTCGCCCCACCTCCCAGACCTGGCAGCCAGTGTGCCCACCAGAGTCCCAGCAGGCTGCCCCTGCGCAGTAGCAGTGACCACCAGCACCCCCATCCCCCTGTCTCCTCTCCTGGGGTGCATCTTTTTTATACCAACCACCAGTAGACTGATCCCTCAAATAAAATATAAAAGTGCTTTTAAGAGTTACCAACCTCAGGCCCTGAGCAAGTGGCTCAGCGGATAGCACGTCATCCAGGTGCACCGAGGTCGTGGGTTCCATCCCTGGTCAGGGCAGGTACAGGAAGCAAACAGTGAGTGCACAGCTGAGGGGAACAGGAGAGAGTTGGTGCTTCTCTCTCCCTTCTCTCCTCTCTCTCTCTCTCTCTCTCTCTCTCTCTCGTACCCCCTTCTTCTCTCTCCCTCCCCCACCCTCCAAATCAATGAGAGAATAAAAAAATTTAAAAAAAACTCACCAGCTGTGATCGGGAGGTGGAGGAGCCATGACTCAGCAGGTTACAGCCAGGGCCAGCTGAGTACCTGGCCATTGTCCTGAGTTCACACCACAGGCCTAACTGAGAAGATATAAGTGTCTCTGTTGAATATACCTTTTTAGGGGATTCAGGTTATGTTAATGCTATAGCTTCATTAATTACCCCATATCAATTAAAGAAGAAAAAAAAAGGCTGCTCTTAGCCTCCTAGCCTAGGAGAGGAAAGAAATCGTGGAATCAAAGGGAACCTTCAAAGACAGCCAGCGCTGTCTCCAGGGTGATTTCTGATCCCCACATCCCTCCCACTTCAAAGTTGGGGTGGGGGTGTGTTTGGGTCAGGAAGCGTGAATCTGATTTCTCTAATAAGTGTTGGCATCAGCCCCGTTTGATATTAGATGCAGGGAACATTTTGATTTGTTATAGCCTTTGAAATTGTTCAGACGACCTTCAGAAAAAACGGCCTCTTGTTACTTACAGGGGGAGAAGGAGGGCATGGCTGAGGAAGGGGAATCCGATTTAATTCGCATGTGGAGGATGCCCTGAAATGGTGCTTTCGGCAGCTTTTTTAGTAACAAATGTATGTCCTGATTGAAAGTGAAAAGTTCAGGACTAACAGACCTGGAACACTGCCTTCTTTGGTGAAACTTGGTTCCCCTTTCGCTCTCCCGGGGAGGGTGGGCGGAGCGGGAGGCAGAGAGACAGACTCCGGCATGCGCCTGATTGGGATCCACCCGGCACGCCCACCAGGGGCCGTTGCTCTGCCCATCTGGGGCGTTGCTCTGTTCAACCAGAGCCATTCGAGTGCCTGGGGCGGAGGCCATGGAGCCATCCTCATCCTCAGTGCCCGGGCCAACTTTGCTCCCATGGAGCCTTGGCTGCAGGAGGAGAGGGGAAGAGAGACATCGAGAGAAAGGGGAGGGGTGGAGAAGCAGATGGGTGCCTTTCCTATGTGCCCTGACTGGGAATCGAACCTGGGACTTCCACATGCTAGGCTGATGCTCTGCCACTGAGCCAACCAGCCAGGGCAGAAGTTTGTGGTTTGAGAATGTGGATAACCATGGAGAATCCACCCCATGCCTGGTCTATAGCACTCAGACCCTGCAGATGCATCGCCTTATGACCTTGCAAGAGGAAGCTACTAACAAAAGTTTCTCAAAAGCTGAAGCCCCCTGCGAGGCTTACAAATTTTATTTGGAAGTGTCAATTTTAGATAATTTATAGTTCACTGTACTATTTTTGGACATGAAGAATTGATAACTTTCCGATAAGCTGCCAACACTTTCCCTTGCTGCTAACTGGATTTCAGTGGGGTGGTCGGCACAGCTGCAGGCCTGGAAGCACGTTTGTCATGTTGGAGTTTGCAAGAGAAGAGTGCTTCCTGATCATCTGGGACAGCTCTGGGGGGTGGGGGTGCCTGCGAGTCACCCTCCCGCGTGGATGCCAGGGTGCGAGCTGGGCCTCCAGAGACAGCCTGGGATCCCGTGCCCACCACACAGTAGCTCTGTGACGTCAGGCAAGCTGCTCAACTCTGAGCCTCAGTTTCTCCAGCTGGGAGTTGGAGGATTTAAAGAGATAACACGGGTGCAGAGCGGGCTGGATGCGTCGTCGTCAGGAGGAGGCACCTGCCTCTGGCTGTGGCGGAGGTTGTGGTGGTGGCGGTGGCCATCGTGGTCCTTGTACGTTGGGTCATTCTGATCTTCCTTTTCAGTCAGAGAATGTCAGAGTCGTGGTCGTCACTCATTCTTCCTGAGCCTGGAGAGGGTGTTCGGTGTTCCACTGGTTGACCTGGGAGCGGGGAGTCTGCGTGGGCGCGGCTGGTCCTCGGTGGAGCCCAGACCGTGTTCCTGCTGCCGAAACGCTCAGCCAGTCCTCAGAGTCCGAAGGCCACTCCCAGGACCCTGTTTCCAGCCACCAGTTCCATTTTGAGAGCTTTCTGGTGCTTGTCCAGAATACTGTGGGGTGCCTCGCTTTCTTTTTCCTGACCCTGTAGTTCAGAATAATTTCTCAGTCGTCCGGCTGCAAGTTGGCGGCTTCCAGAACACTCGGCCTGCAGACCGCAGCCAGCAGAACGGTCAGCCCTGCCGCCTTGGCAGCAGATGAGCTGAGACTGATGAATATTCACTCGGGTCAGTCCCGGCTCCCTGAAATGAATTTCCAAAACCTTCCTGGCCCCGAGGAGAGGCAGGGCACCGACCCCAGAACCCCCGCTTAAACGGCTCTCTCTGGCGTAACTCGAGCAGAAAATGCAGGGCAAGCTGCCTGCTGTGCCTTCGCGGCACAATCGGAACCCGTTGTTACCGATCTCTTTCTCTCCCGTGTGGACCTGGTAAATGGGGCGTATTGTCCAACGTCTTCCTGTCCCAGACGGTCCGAACCGTTCCCTGGGGTCCTGGATAATCTATTTACACCACCTTTCAAAGAGAGCAGCTCGCAGGCCCTGGCCGGTTGGCTCAGCGGTAGAGCGTCGGCCTAGCGTGCGGAGGACCCGGGTTCGATTCCCGGCCAGGGCACACAGGAGAAGCGCCCATTTGCTTCTCCACCCCTCTGCCGCACTTTCCTCTCTGTCTCTCTTCCCCTCCCGCAGCCAAGGCTCCATTGGAGCAAAGATGGCCCGGGCGCTGGGGATGGCTCTGTGGCCTCTGCCTCAGGCGCTAGAGTGGCTCTGGTCGCAACATGGCGACGCCCAGGATGGGCAGAGCATCGCCCCTGGTGGGCAGAGCGTTGCCCCTGGTGGGCGTGCCGGGTGGATCCCGGTCGGGCGCATGCGGGAATCTGTCTGACTGTCTCTCCCTGTTTCCAGCTTCAGAAAAATGGAAAAAAAAAAAAAAAAATCAAAGAGAGCAGCTCGCCCACCATAAATGAGCACGGCGTGTCAGAGAGGCCTCTGCAGGCTGGGGGGTCCGGCTTTAATTAAACCTGCGTATTTCTCTCCGTTTGACTTTCCTGTTAAAACGTTTGACAGTGCTGAAGGTTTTCTTAAAAGAATTTCATCTTTTGAGTAAACACCGTAACGTTCCCACCTACACGCAGTCTCTTCCTTCTCCTGTGTCCCTGTGCCCGTGGCCCCGTGTCTGCGTCTCGGCGCGCCCTGGCTGGTGGGAGTGGGCAGGAAGACTGCGCAGTGGGGAACCGCAGGGGAAGCCGCGGTGGGCGTGGAACGGCAGGAGAGCTGGGCGGTTCCAAGGTCAGGCGTGGACGTTGCTCTTCCTAAAATGTAGGTTTAGAGTCTTTGTCAGCTCGGCAGTGACTTGGCAGAACCAAAGGCTCAGAGCGTTCACTCAGGGATCATCTCTGGAGAGTCCTTAAGGCTGCACTGCCTAAGCCCAGGGCTAAGGTGCTGCACTAAGAACAGACAGGCTCTGGACAGGACCTACGCCCCCGCCCCCCACGGTGACCACCTGCCCAGCGGGACTGCTCTGCTGCGGAACCGATTAGGTAGGGAATGCATTTCATGTTTCTTCTGAGGTTTCCTTCAGACTCATCTGGAAGTAACATGTCACTTGTCCCCCTAGAAATTGCTAACCTGTCCAATTAAAATTCTAATACCTAAAGATTTTTTTTTAATTCTTACCCCGTCAATTGGCTTCCTGGTGGACAGGGACTGAAAATCGACACCCTCTTTCTGGAGCGCTGTCTCGCCAGAAAGGAGAGGGGCACTCGGGGCTTCTGTGGAAATCCAGGAAGGGGGTGGTGCCGGCCACGGGGGTGGGGAAGGGGGGGTTGAATGCACGTTCAGTCAGTCGGAGCTCCCCGTGATGTTTCCTGACTTCAGTTGGCTAAACCTCCTCTCTGCGGAGGCCTTGAGTCACCTTAACCTCCCTACTTGCTGCCCTGGAGGGTTTTGGACACGGTGAAGTTTGTGTAACACTAACTGTGAGCAGGAAGAGGCTGGGAAAACTGGGTATGTGTCTGTTCACAGCTCATAAGAACTCTTTTCAGAAAGCTAAGTTTTGGTATTTTCCTTAGAACAGAACTGTCCCCCTCAAATGTGATACTCCACTTCCTGTATTAGCCCTCCCCATCTTACAGAACCCTCCCCATCTTACAGGGCCCTCCCCATCTTACAGGGTCCTCCCCGTCTTACAGAACCCTCCCCATCTTACAGAACCCTCCCCATCTTACAGGGTCCTCCCCGTCTTACAGAACCCTCCCCGTCTTACAGGGCCCTCCCCGTCTTACAGAACCCTCCCCGTCTTACAGAGTCCTCCCCGTCTTACAGAACCCTCCCCGTCTTACAGGGCCCTCCCCGTCTTACAGAGCCCTCCCCGTCTTACAGGGCCCTCCCCGTCTTACAGGGCCCTCCCCGTCTTACAGGGCCCTCCCCATCTTACAGGGCCCTCCCCGTCTGATCGCTGCGGGACTCCAGGGGTTCCAGGGTCAATACCACGACAGGCAGGCCTGAACAGCCACCTCTCAGGTTTCTGCCTGACCACTGGCCAGCCCCAAGGGCAGGTTCCACGAGGCCCATTGGCCAGAGGTTCCAATTTGTTCAGCTCGAACTCATGGACTGGAGTTGACTCTCCAGTGCCAGGGGACGTGCCAGGTCCCCTTTCCATCTGCGCCAGCCCTGGGCACTGCCAGCCCTGCTCGGGGTTGTTCTTGCCCTTTGTTCTCAGGATGGTAGGAGGGCGCTGATGTGGTCCATCGTGCAGACCAGTAAGACCAGAGTGCTTTCGGTACAGGACCAAGTGAGCCAGGGGAGGCCTGTTTGCTCTAGCCCCACCCGCATTTTGTCCTATGTGTGATGTAGGTGCCCTAGACCAGAGGGTTCGCCAGACCACCCCTCACAGCTACTCTGGACAGCACCCCTGAAACAGCCCAATGGACGCCCCTCCACCCGCCTAACCTACACCTCAGGCACTCGAGCGGAGACGCCTGGGCATCTGTCTGAAAAAACAGAAGGATTCCCAGGGCTTCTGGTGCCAGCCACATCTGGGCACTGTCAGGCGGGACCGTCTGGGAGGGGCTCTGCAGATTCCCCTGGGTGGTTGGACGGCTCGGAGCCATGGTCTGTCCTGTGGAGAGTGGGGCTGTCCCCGGGATCCGCCCTGTGGGCTTGTTCCGGGCGCTCAGGGACAGTGCGTGTGGAGGCCAGAGCGGCGCTGGTGTGGCGCAGGTGCTGGCCTGCTGGGAGCTCTCCTCTGCTCAGCGGAGACCGCCAGTGCCTGCAGTGGGCCGGGGCCCAGCCCAGGACAGCAGACACATACACACAGACGTGTCGGGCGGTTTCAGATGCCGCGACAACTTAAGTGGCTTGAAAGGACGAGAAGGCAACAGTGTGGGAGTGACTTCTCAGAGCAGCTGGGAAACGTGTCTCCAAGAAGGAGACCCGGAAAAGCAGTCTAGGCAAGGGCGCCACCAGCGCGAAGGTCCTGACACAGGACTGGCTGTGGCCCCTCAGTGGAGCAGAACTGTGGCCGGGGTCAAGGTGAGGCGCGAGCAAGGGGCCCGGGTTGCGTGGGCTCGAATGCAGCGCGGGCCTCGAGCCAACCGCTCTGACCCTCCGCCCAGACCGCCAGCAGCCCGGTAGGAGAGGCACCCATGCAGGACGTGGGGCCCTTACAGCCCCATGCTCTGTAATCATGGCTTTTTGTTCGCGCCTAATAACAGTAGTTAAGAGTGTCGCCGTCAAGTTTGGGTTCTGAAATGGACACTGACGGTACTTCTTTCTCTCTCCCCAGCTGGATATCTGGTCCAAGTCTAACTATCAAGTGTTCCAGAAGGTAAGGCGTGCTTTTTTGCTTTTCACTTAAGAGGCAAGTAAGGGACATATAAGGACTTTGAGGTGTAATCATGGGTCTTTAATCCCGGCCCTTTTAAAAAGTGAGGAAAGCCGGACACAGGGGCTGCTCACTGCGTGATCTGTGTGCGTGACGGTCTGGGAAAGACTCCCGGGGAGAAGCCAGCTTGGGGGCCGCGGTGGGAGCGAGCAGGGGGCTGTCCCCAGGGGACACGCGGGAGCAGGGCTGGGGATGGCCGGCGTCCATATCTCGACTGTGATGGTGATCACACAGCCGTGTATGTTCCAAAACCAGTGGATTGTGTACTGATGAAAGGTGAGTTTTGTCTATGTAAATTACACCTTTTAAAAAAAAAATCAGAGGCTTTTGAGTTGTTTCCAGTGCAACCCGCAGATGCTGTACTCCATTTCTCAGAGCCCTGTGGGCCACGCAAGTCCTCGGGGACGGCGAGGGAGGCAGGCTGCCCCCCCCCCTCATCCCCACTTCACAGTCTGGTGGCCTTTTTCAGATGCTGGGCTTCCTCATGAGTACCGTTTGGGAAATGAAGTGTAACTAGAAGCACTCCACTTCCCAGCTCCTAGTGGCAGAAGGGCCCCTCCCTGAACCTGGACCCACTCCGCACCTGAGCTGTTAGGGTCCCACGCCCCAGCCCCCCCAGCACGCGGGCCAGTTCCCCGCGGGGCACCCCTTTTCTTCTCGTCCATCCTCCCGCTCGGCTCCCATCCCGCGTGCAGATAATGAAGTTGGTTGTAATTTCACTCATTGCCTCATCAAGGTCAACAGTTGCGTGCTGGGCCCTCGGCCATGGGCCGGCACTGTGCCAGCTGTGGGGAACACGGGGGGCGGGGGGACAAGCGTGCAGTAAGATAGCTCCGGTCGCTCCTGGGGGCTGCAGTCAGAGCAGATCGGGTCGTCACAGGAGGCGGGCTTTCGAGGCAGAATCTAACCTGAAACAGGAGGCATGAGAAGGGGCCAGCCACCTGAACAGCCACGGGGCGAGGTTCCCGGCCATGGCAGCAGCAGCCCGGGCCTTGTGCTGGGGGCCTGTGCGGTTGGGACGCGCCGGCCCGGAGGGAACGCGGGGGTGGGGGTGGGGGTGGGGGTGGGGTGGGGGCGGGGTCTCTGGGACCTGGTACAGAACTTGCAGGTTACTCTCAGTTCAATGAGAAGCCATTGGAGGGATGGATGTGGAGGAGGGACGTGATTCTGAGAGTTGGACCCACGTTCTTCCCGCTGAATGAAGAGTGTGCCCAAGGTGCAGCGGGTGACTTGCTAGAGAGCACGGCCTTGCTTTCCATCGAGGTGAAGTGCATATAATGGTAACCATTTTAGGGTAAACAGTCCATGGGGTTTAGTACCTACACAGAGTTGTGGAACCACCACCTCTATCTATATAGTTCCGAAACGTGTTCATCACCCCAAAGTAGACCTCGTACCGTTGAGCAGTGAGCCGGAGGCTTTGTATCAGAGGAGCGCAGTGGACCAGCCCTGCAGCCGCGTTGAGCTGCACCTGATTCCCGCTGTTCCTGGGCCGTCTACAGGGAGCAAGGGACAGGTGCCTGCCACTGGGGGGAATGATGTGGTGGGGGGTGCCCTAACTCAGTACCACACAGTTAGGGACCTGTGACGCATTAAAATGGCATGATCTCATCACAGCTGAACACGCTGTGCTAACCTTGGGTTGAATCCTGAAACAGAAAGGAGATTTTTATGGAAAAACTGGTGAAATCCAAATAAACCCTGGGGATTAGTTAATAAGGGGGGCCAGTATTTTGGTTGTGACGGTGTTTTGGTTGTGACGATTGTGCCAGGTAGTGGGAGGTGTTGGCGGTGAGGGAACTGGAGGAGGCGTGTATAGAGCTGTGGACCATCTTCCCAGCCTCTCTGTAAGTGTAAGGCTAGTCCAGATTTACAGGTCATTTAAAAAAGAAGATCCTAGTCCTGACTCTCGTGACACTGCCTCCTCCCGCTCAACCAGCCGCCCGCCCTGGCCTGGAGCCTGGGGGAGAAGCATGTGGTCACGTGTGGGCCGCTGTGCAGGCGGCTGTGTGTGGCTCCTGGCGCCCTCCCTCAGGTGACCAGCCCGGAGGCCGCCATGTGCGCGAGGTCTCGTCTCGAGTGCTGCCTTTGCCCATGTGGACTCGTGGACTGCTCCTGTCCCTGTCCCAGCAGCTGGGTGACCACGTGGACTCGTGGACTGCTCCTGTCCCTGTCCCAGCAGCTGGGTGACCACGTGGACTCGTGGACGGCTCCTGTCCCTGTCCCAGCAGCTGGGTGACCACGTGGGCTTGTGGACTGCTCCTGTCCCTGTCCCAGCAGCTGGGTGACCACGTGGACTCGTGGACTGCTCCTGTCCCTGTCCCAGCAGCTGGGTGACCACGTGGACTCGTGGACTGCTCCTGTCCCTGTCCCAGCAGCTGGGTGACCACGTGGACTCGTGGACTGCTCCTGTCCCTGTCCCAGCAGCTGGGTGACCACGTGGACTCGTGGACGGCTCCTGTCCCTGTCCCAGCAGCTGGGTGACCACGTGGACTCGTGGACTGCTCCTGTCCCTGTCCCAGCAGCTGGGTGACCACGTGGACTCGTGGACTGCTCCTGTCCCTGTCCCTGTCCCAGCAGCTGGGTGACCACGTGGACTCGTGGACTGCTCCTGTCCCTGTCCCTGTCCCAGCAGCTGGGTGGCCACGTGGACTCGTGGACTGCTCCTGTCCCTGTCCCAGCAGCTGGGTGACCACGTGGACTCGTGGACTGCTCCTGTCCCTGTCCCAGCAGCTGGGTAAAAACATTCTCAGGAGAGAGAACGTGGTCACTCTCTGCCTCTCTCACTCACACTGAGGAGCGTTAGAGCAGCTGGGAGGTGCTTTCACCCCTGGATTATCTCAGTGTCCTCTGCGCTGTCACAGTGAGGAGCGCACACAAGGAGGTGATGACCCAGGGCCTGAGCACCACTGACCCGTGATCTGCTGTTTCAACAAGGGACAGTCCCCATTATCATACCCGTCGGGGTGGGGGGCGTGTCTGTTTCCTCTGCATAGAGCGTTTAGTGTTCTGTGTAGTAGTGAGTGTTTCGAATGCAAGCAGGTTTGATCAGGAAGTCACAAGACATGTGAAGCACAGATTTGGAGAGACGGTGCTGTATTTTTATCCCACCTCCCCTAAAAATAACACTCTTTTTATTTGTCTAAAACTTGCAGACACTGACGGAAACAGTGTTGAAAACCTGGTATCAGTCTAGTTGGAGGGGTTTGGGGGCACCTGCCAGTTCCTTCCTTGCTGCTTGCGTACCGTGTTTGGAGCGGCACAAACAGGTGAATTTGTAGGGGTGGTGATTTTTTCTCAGCTGGTGAATAACGGCACATTACCCGTATTCGTGCAGAACCCTTTCTGAGATTCTCCTATCCTCCCTACCGTCACCTGTTCATAACCGATTGACTTGACGTCCAATAACGACCCATGCTAGATTAAAGGACCAGAGTGTGGGGACAGGTGACAGTGCTTTCTGATGAGCGCTGAGGGCAGGTGACGCTGAAATCCTTTCCCTTCCCCAAGGCAGGTGAGCCATGGCGGGGGGCTGAAGAGCCCTCGCCTCCCCATGACAACATCTCGTCGGGCTGTCAGATTACCGAGTGTGCTGGGAATACTGTAGTGCCGAATTAAGCTTGATCCTTTATCAATAAAGCTTTCACCTAACTATAGTCACATGGAAAAGGTGTGGGATTTTGTTGTTGTTTTCTAAAGTCTGTCTTACGTGACGGTGCGTGGGAAGCAGTCTGTGGAGAGGGTGGGGACTGAGCGAGGGGTCGTCGGGTGGCCAGGCTGTGGTGGGGCCGCCTTCCTGCCTGCAGCCACCTGTCTCAAAAGCCACGTGGGGCACGTGCAGTTTATGGGGTGATGTTGAGCATTTCGACTCAATGCCAAAAGGGTGACAGCATTCCTAAACTCTGCTTTTTTATACTATCAGCTTTTTCTCAGAATTCTGTTTCCCTCTGTCCACCCACTGAAATGTAAGGTGCCCTGATGGATGTTGCCTGTGGCATTCCCAGAAAGACACAGTCGCGAGCCCTGTGGTGACATGGCCTCCTGTCCATCATCGGCCTGGTCCACCCGCCCAGGCAGGCGGGCGTGGGAGGTCAGGGCCAGGCGCACTGGGGCAGCATGGGGACACGGCCCAGGTCATTAACAGAGGGAAGTTCTCGGGCAAAAAGCAGTCCCCAGGGTCCCGACGGTGCTGCTCAGTGCCGTGACGGCTCGCTCCCAGTGCTGCTCTGGTGCCGAAGCCCAGGGCGTCCTTTCTCTGTCGTTCGTCATGTGGTGCAGATCCTGTGCTCTGCCCACAAGTAGCTGCGGAGCGGTAGCCGCGCAGAGACAGGCCCACTGGGAGGCGGGAAGCCCCGGGTGACCCGCAGTGTGACAGAGCGGGGGGGGGGGGACGGCCTCGTGGGGCCACACCCCACTTCCACTCACCTTTCCCTCTCTGGACAGTAGTGTCAGGAGCCAGGCAGCTCGCCCTGTCCAGTCTCCTCGGCCGCACCTGTGCCCTGGGTCAGAGAGCCGGCGAGGCCCTGGCTCCATCCGCCACAGGAGGCTGGCGTGGCCTGCCTTTCATTGCAGCGGGGGCTCTGTGGGCCAGGCCTTCCCTCCTGGCAGACCCCATCCCCGTCCCTGGGAGTGGGGAGGGCGGGGACAGCGTGCTGTGGGTCCCCATCCCTGGGAGTGGGGAGGGCAGAGGGCGGGGACAGCATGCTGTGGGTCCCCTGTCCCTGGGAGTGGGGAGGGCGAGGACAGCGTGCTGTGGGTCCCCTGTCCCTGGGAGTGGAGAGGGCGAGGACAGCGTGCTGTGGGTCCCCTGTCCCTGGGAGTGGGGAGGGCGAGGACAGCGTGCTGTGGGTCCCTTGTCCCCTGGAGTGGGGAGGGCAGAGGGCGGGGACAGCGTGCTGTGGGTCCCCTGTCCCTGGGAGTGGGGAGGGCGGGGACAGCGTGCTGTGGGTCCCCATCCCTGGGAGTGGGGAGGGCAGAGGGCGGGGACAGCATGCTGTGGGTCCCCTGTCCCTGGGAGTGGGGAGGGTGGGGACAGTGTGCTGTGGGTCCCCATCCCTGGGAGTGGGGAGGGTGGGGACAGTGTGCTGTGGGTCCCCTGTCCCTGGGAGTGGGGAGGGCGGGGACAGCGTGCTGTGGGTCCGCTGTCCCTGGAGTGGGGAGGGCAGAGGGTGGGGACAGCGTGCTGTGGGTCCCCCGTCCCTGGGAGTGGGGAGGGCGGGGACAGCGTGCTGCGGGTCCGCTGTCCCTGGGAGTGGGGAGGGCGGGGACAGCGTGCTGTGCTGTGGGTCCTCTGTCCCTGGAGTGGGGAGGGCGGGGACAGCGTGCTGTGGGTCCCCTGTCCCAGGGAATGGGGAGGGCAGGGACAGCGTGCTGTGCTGTGGGTCCCCTGTCCCTGGGAGTGGGGAGGGCAGAGGGCGGGGACAGCATGCTGTGGGTCCCCTGTCCCTGGGAGTGGGGAGGGTGGGGACAGCGTGCTGTGGGTCCCCATCCCTGGGAGTGGGGAGGGCAGAGGCCGGGGACAGCGTGCTGTGGGTCCCCTGTCCCTGGGAGTGGGGAGGGTGGGGACAGCGTGCTGTGGGTCCCCATCCCTGGGAGTGGGGAGGGCAGAGGGTGGGGACAGCGTGCTGTGGGTCCCCTGTCCCTGGGAGTGGGGAGGGTGGGGACAGCATGCTGTGGATCCCCTGTCCCTGGGAGTGGGGAGGGCAGAGGGCGGGGACAGCGTGCTGTGGGTCCCCTGTCCCTGGGAGTGGGGAGGGCAGAGGGCGGGGACAGCATGCTGTGGGTCCCCTGTCCCTGGGATTGGGGAGGGCAGAGGGCGGGGACAGCATGCTGTGGGTCCCCTGTCCCTGGGAGTGGGGAGGGCAGAGGGCGGGGACAGCATGCTGTGGGTCCCCTGTCCCTGGGAGTGGGGAGGGCAGAGGGCGGGGACAGCATGCTGTGGGTCCCCTGTCCCTGGGATTGGGGAGGGCGGGACAGCGTGCTGTGGGTCCCCGGCTGCTGGCAGGCCGCCATCCTCACTGTGGAGTCTCCAAGGCTCTGCCCTCCGTCCTAGGGCGAGGAAGCTTTTTATAGCAGCACGTCTCCACAAAGCCACTCGCAAAACGGAGCTCAGGAACGGGGCCGCTGAAAGGGCAGAGGACAAAGGGCTGGGAAAGGTCTCGGGTGCCTCGTTCTCCTGACATTTTACTCTGCAGGGCCGCCGCTGCTTTGATCTTTAATGCCCTTCCTTCAACACAGTGTGCGTTTCCATCCCGTCACTTAGGAAGCGGCGAGGCCACAGGCAGCTGCCCCTGCGTCAGGTCTGCGCAGGCGGGTCCAGGCGGGCGGGCAGGCGGGGAGGCCGTGCGGGGCTGGCACGCGCTGCGCAGCCCTGTCCTTGGGGGCACGGCGTCACAGTCCTCGTGGAGGCGGCAGGAGCCTCAGTCCCGTGCCGTCAGCAGAACTCGGGTGCTCACACGGCCGCCCCGTGGGGTAGCGTCTGGGGTGGGCTACCACGGCTTCCTCGTTCACGTGGGCACTGCTCACGCACTCACTCACACCCCGATGCAGAGACGGGCCGTGTGCACCGCTGACACACTCACTCATGCCCCGATGCAGAGACGGGCCGTGTGCACCGCTCACGCGCTCGCTCACGCCCCGATGCAGAGACGGGCCGTGTGCACCGCTCACGCGCTCGCTCACGCCCCGATGCAGAGACGGGCCGTGTGCACCGCTCACGCGCTCGCACACACCCCGATGCAGAGACGGGCCGTGTGCACCGCTCACGCGCTCGCACACACCCCGATGCAGAGACGGGCCGTGTGCACTGCTCACGCGCTCACTCACACCCCGATGCAGAGACGGGCCGTGTACACCGCTCACGCGCTCGCTCACACCCCGATGCAGAGACGGGCCGTGTGCACCGCTCACTCACTCACACCCCGATGCAGAGACGGGCCGTGTGCACTGCTCACTCACTCACACCCCGATGCAGAGACGGGCCGTGTGCACCGCTCACACACTCACTCACACCCCGATGCAGAGACGGGCCGTGTGCACCGCTCACACACTCACTCACACCCCGATGCAGAGACGGGCCGTGTGCACCGCTCACACACTCACACCCCGATGCAGAGACGGGCCGTGTGCACCGCTCACACACTCACACCCCGATGCAGAGACGGGCCGTGTGCACTGCTCACGCACTCACTCACACCCCGATGCAGAGACGGGCCGTGTGCACCGCTCACACTCACTCACACCCCGATGCAGAGACGGGCCGTGTGCACCGCTCACGCACTCACTCACTGTCCGATGCAGAGACGGGCCGTGTGCACTGCTCACACACTCACTCACACCCCGATGCAGAGACAGGCCGTGTGCACCGCTCACTCACTCACACCCCGATGCAGAGACGGGCCGTGTGCACCGCTCACGCACTCACTCACACCCCGATGCAGAGACGGGCCGTGTGCACCGCTCACGCGCTCGCTCACGCCCCGATGCAGAGACGGGCCGTGTGCACCGCTCACGCACTCACTCACACCCCGATGCAGAGACGGGCCGTGTGCACCGCTCACGCACTCACTCACACCCCGATGCAGAGACGGGCCGTGTGGGGCAGACTTAGCAGGACATGTGCCCGTGGCCACCTGGTGATTTCCCACAGACAGGATTGAGTCATCCCTGGAAGAGGCAGCTCTCTGAAATCGTGGATACATCGGGCACGTGGCACGGACTGTCTCCTGAAATTGTATATGACAACCCTAGCTTGTTGCTAATTCCAAGTCCCAGAAAAGGGAGCTGTCCCAGCGTGGGGTGGTTCCCAGGGGACAGGCCTCGCCGCTCTTGAGTAAGGCCGTGAGGCCTGGTCAGCGTCACGCGGTCCAGAGCTCAGGAAGAGTTCTTTCCTTCTGGAAACCCTTCTTTGGTGGCACAGACACCGGCTGGTGCAGGCTGAGGCCGGGGGCGGAGGCCTCGTGGCAGGGCCCACACCCAGACAGCCGGGACTTCCATCTGATGGGCCAGGGTGGTGGCGGTCTGTGTTCTTTCCTGTGTTCGGCTGCTGCCTCGCAGGTGGACAGAGCGGAGGGACACCAGCTCTCAGCGGAGCGAGGGCAAGTGGGCAGCGTAGTGTAGGAAGGTGTACTCTGCATGCAGGTGACGGTGCGGGTGAGTTTTGGGAAGGAGAGGCAGTGGACAGCTCCTGGGCCCTCCCGGAGGGCAGCCCCTTCCCCAGCTGACGGCCGCTGTATCGACCAGGCCAGGAAAGCAGAAGGAAGTAGGAGTGGACGTTGTGTGTGTCGCCCGGGGCCTGGGAGCTGGGATGGCGGGAAGGGTCCTTACGCTCACCCTGCAGCGAACAAGCCTTGTGTCACCACCGGTTCTTCTAGGGGCGTTTGGCTGTCCACATGCTTCTAAGCCCAGAGCAGATGTGGTCATGTGTTTTCCCCACGGTGACCCAATTCCTTCCCTCCGCCAGGCTCCCTGAACCACTGCTGGGTGCAGGCGTGACCGAGAGCCTGGCCCAGGCACTCACGTGTGCCCAGTGCTGTGCTGAGCAGGGGAGGCTGCCCACTGCCAGGCGTGCTCTGTGGTCCTCTGCCAACGATGCCTCCCGGGAGGCTTGGTCACCTACCAGACCCAGGTGCCTTCCCACAACCCGGCAGGCTGCCCGGTGCTGCAGGCCAGTGGCCGTCCCGGACCTGGCCCGTCTACTCCACCATGAATGCCAGCCAAGCCCCCTCCCCTCACAACTTACAGTCTCCCCTCCTGTCTCGTTCACCACGGTGACGCTTCCAGAGAGGGGCGGCCCAGCGCTGCGGCCGAGAGCCGTTCTGCTGACCGTGACCCTGTGGGACCTCGCTGGCCTCGGTGTCCTCGCTGGGTCCACCGCTGTGGAGGGACAGCGAGCCTCTGCCCACGACTCCCTGGGCTGCTGGCAGGGGCTTGTGGACAGTGACCACTCCCCTTAGAAAGCCCCTCCCTCCCGCCGGCCTCTGCTGGTGCCTGTAGGGGTGAGGACACAGGCTGTGGCTCCCACAGGCAGGGGCTTGTGGACAGTGACCACTCCCCTTAGAAAGCCCCTCCCTCCCGCCGGCCTCTGACTCCCTGGGCTGCTGGCAGGGGCTTGTGGACAGTGACCACTCCCCTTAGAAAGCCCCTCCCTCCCGCCGGCCTCTGACTCCCTGGGCTTCTGGCAGGGGCTTGTGGACAGTGACCACTCCCCTTAGAAAGCCCCTCCCTCCCGCCGGCCTCTGACTCCCTGGGCTTCTGGCAGGGGCTTGTGGACAGTGACCACTCCCCTTAGAAAGCCCCTCCCTCCCGCCGGCCTCTGCTGGTGCCTGTAGGGGTGAGGACACAGGCTGTGGCTCCCACAGGCAGGCGGGTTGGCGGCCTCAAGGGGAGCGCAGCCCTCCGTGCTGCAGACCCCTCGGCCACGAGAAGGGGAGATGATAAAACCTCTGTGGGGTGCAGATGGCGAGGATTCGGGGCGAGCATACTGGGCAGTGCTTGCTCACCCTGGTGTGCCCAGTGCTGTGCTGAACGAGACAGGAGGGGAGACTGTAAGTTGTGAGGGGAGGGGGCTTGGCTGGCATTCATGGTGGAGTAGACGGGCCAGGTCCGGGACGGCCACTGACCTGGACACACACAACGTCCACTCCTACTTCCTTCTGCTTTCCTGGCCTGGTCGATACAGCGGCCGTCAGCTGGGGAAGGGGCTGCCCTCCGGGAGGGCCCAGGAGCTGTCCACTGCCTCTCCTTCCCAAAACTCACCCGCACCGTCACCTGCATGCAGAGTACACCTTCCTACACTACGCTGCCCACTTGCCCTCGCTCCGCTGAGAGCTGGTGTCCCTCCGCTCTGTCCACCTGGGAGGGCCACAGCACACCTGCGAGGCAGCAGCCGAACACAGCATACTGGGCAGAGCATACTGAGATGCTTGGGGTGAGTGCTGGATAAAGGTCGTTCTCGTCAGGAGAGGGACAAAGAACTCAGAACCCATGTGGCCCATCTTAAGTGAGGTGTTTTTTGTAAAAACCCAGCTGCCATGACAACCCCCAGCTCCCACCAGAACGCCACCCATCCTCGCGTTTCCTCCCAGTGCAGCGTCTCGTCTCTGGTCAGTGAGGCACAGAGGGGGCTGGGCACCCCCAGCCCGGCCCTTGGGCAGCCCGGCCTGCTGCCATGACAACCCTCAGCTCCCACCAGAACGCCACCCATCCTCACGGTTTCTCCAAGTGCAGCGTCTCGTCTCTGGTCAGTGAGGCACAGAGGGAGCTGGGCACCCCCAGCCCGGCCTGCTGTCGTGGAACCGCAGTCCCAGGGCCCGCCCAGGACGGGCCCTCGTGTCCTCACCGGGCGAGTGGGACCTCAGTGACCCCCGAGGGCTCCTGCCAGCCCAGCCCCCGCCGACCAGCAGGACGGGGCAGAGCTGCCTCGGGCCAGGCGCGCCCGCACCACAGGCTCTGTTCTTGGTCCCCTGCGTGCCTCATCTTTGATGGGAAGTAGGTGGCATCATCTGCATCTTCCTGGGAGCCCCGACGTCTTCGGATGTGTTTCTGTAGCTGCAAGGCTGCTCCTGAGGAGAAGACCACCACACCAAGTGGGCACAGAACAATTCAGGTGTGTTTGGGCGTGCTCTCTGGTGGCACCAGCCACAGAATCCAGCACTTGCCCATCTGTAAGACATTCAACTTCTTTCTTCTAAAGGGAGAGTCTTCATCCTTAGTCTGAGGTCCTGCTGTGTGTGGCTCCTCTCAACTCTGCACGAGGCCTTCGGCAGATGCGGAGGGCCGGGCAGGACCGTGAGAGTTCCCGTCCACCCAAGGCCGTCCTCCTGGGCAGTGCCCTAAGGCCTCTAACCCTGCTGGCCAGAACAGAGCAATAGAGTCTCTCCTCTGACCTCTCATTTTCTCAGGGTCCTGCCAGGTGAGGGGCTGCCGTGTGGGGCCACCTTGTTGACTACTCGCCTCACCTCAGAGGCCCTGAGCTGGGCCCAGGGAGGACAGAGAGGTCGACGTGGCCGCCTCCTCGTGGAGTGCACACCTGGGGTGAGGTGGGCGCTCCTGGTCACAGGTCAGGCCAGCACAGGGCTGGGGCGTGTCCACGGGTGCTGCTGAGAGGACAGGCATGCCCAGGGGACAAGGTGGGACAGGGAGGGAGGCCCCTGGGCGGGGGCTGAGCCAGAGAGGTGCCGCCCAGACGAGAGCAGAGCCACGGTCAGCGGTCAGGACGGGTCAGCGGTCAGGACGGGTCAGCGGTCAGGACGGCCGTGTGGAGGGGGCTGGGCTTGAGCAGCTGGAGCGCTGCGGAGTGGCTTGCAGTACAGGGGGCCAGGCGGGGTGGGGCTCACGGGAGCTCCCTGCATGCCCGTGTTTCCAGGGGCCCTGCAGCTGGCTGCCGCATGGCTGCTTTGCCTCTGGAGGCCGTCCTCAACAGCCAGCACATGGAGTGGACGGGCTTCCCTTTGGGGTGTCAGTGCCATCTTGGCCGGGACTTTACAGAGGTTTGGGATGCAACCGCTCCCAAAAGAAACCCCTAATGGAGGCCCTGGTATGTGCCAGAGGCCGTGTTCCGTGCTTGTAGGTGAGGTCTCATCCTCTTCAGAGCTTGGTCTCAAAGCTGTGACCAGGGGTTTTTAGCCAGAGGTATAGCAGGGTCTGTCTTTACCTCTCCACCCACCCCTGCAACAGCCCTGCCCGGGGTCTCACCCCCGACAGCATGGCCAGGCTCCAGCGGACACTTGCAAGCCCAGCAGAGCCCGTGCACATGGCTCCTTCCATCAGGCAGAGAAAGGGATTGATCTCGCCAAAGTCGTCCCTCGTCCCCCGGGACGGCCACGCCTGCTCCTCGGGCCTCAGGCCGCTGAACCCGTGCTGTGCAAACCCAGGGTGCAGAGTAGGGGCTTGGGCCTCGTCAGAAAGGCCACCTTGCCTCTGCTCTGCCGCACCCCCTCCCATCCTAGCAGCTTGTCTGCCACTCACTCCCCAAGCCCCAGCTCAGCAAGCACTTCAGGACTGACCTCAGAGCGTCTCAGGTTTGAAATAGGGACGGTTCCTCTTTCCTCGGAGTGAGCACTTGTGGGACTGCCTTAAATACTCTGAGGAGACCAGTGCTCGTGCTCAGAGCCCCGTGCTGGCAGCGATTTCTGTCTCGAGGCATTGAAAACACCACGTGCGCGTTTTTGACTCCTGGACCCGCAAAGAATTTTCTCCTTTCCAGACTCCTGGAGTCCATCTTCTTAACAGTGGGTCTGTCCTCGGCAAAACCCTGCACAGAGCCCCAAGCCCGTGAGCCGATCTTGTGTGGCACTGAAGTATACCCAGCGGGTGGAAGTTCGGTTTTACTTGAGTTGCAGGACCAGCATGTGTACAGCCCAGTAGCAGACAGAAGCTTGGCTCTGCCGCCGTTAGCTTGTGCTCCGGAGCCTGTGAAGGCCGGCGGGATGGGACGATGTCTCCTGCAGCAGGAGCCGTGCTGCGCTGGGCACCTCCCCGGTCCAGCGCCCCCTTTTCTGAACTCTTCGTAATCAGCCCAGAAACTGCAGGCCCGCGAGGGTGCCAGCACATCAGGCCTCAGGTGTTCCTGGGCTGGGGCAGGAACCTGGCACCTCTGTGCCTGCTGGGGTCGGCATGCCCTTGTTAAAGAAGGACCTGAACGTCAGAGCTGGCTGGCCCAGGGGGGAGCCCGCCGGGCACGGTGTGCCTTGGGGTGCAGTCAGGCCTCCCTCTTCTACCAGGGTCCTCACCGAGGTTCCTCTGGGGGGTGGTGACGCAGCCACGGTCACCAGATAATTAGTGAAGCAGGACTGGGCCCCTGTTCTGACAGCTGTGTCACCTCCTTTCCCACTGCGCTGCCCTTTGGGGCTCATTAATGCAGGCCAGAGAGGACCCTGTCTTCCCAGCATCGAGGAGAGGTGTGGGCTGCAGGAAGGCCAGGCTCTGGGTCTCCACCAGGCTTCCCTTTTAAATAAGCAACTTCTAAACACTCGGTACTTAATTTTCCCTACTTATTAATCTTGCAGAACATACTTGAATAGTTGGAGGCCCCGGCTCTCCTGGCTGGGCGGGGAGGCTTTGGGCTGCGGGCTGGGCTGATGTAATGTAGCTCAGTGCCATTCGCCCGGAGCGTGAGGAGGAGCACCGTGTAGCTGACCACTGGAGCCGCCTTGGGCTCAGCTCCCACCGGTGCTGCCGGTCACAGACCCGTCCCCTGGTGGCGGGAAGCGGGCAGTGATCCACGGTGGCTTTCCGCATGGGGCTCCTGACGCTCCTGATACCAGAATCGCCTTGGGGGGTGTTCTAACAGCACAGACCCCGTCCCCCAGCACAGACCACCTTCTAGGAGCTGAGGCTCCTGACGCTCCCGATACCAGAATCGCCTTGGGGGGCGTTCTAACAGCACAGACCCCGTCCCCCAGCACAGACCACCTCTAGGAGCTGAGGGACGGTGGCCCCGGCCCGTCGGCTGCACCGAAAGCTGTCCATCTGGCCCTGCTGATAGGCAGGACGATGCCTACAACTTCAGCAGGCTCGGGGATCCCTGAGGACAGTTCCTGGGCCACCAAAAAATATAACACTTGTTTTTCAAAAGAGGCCATGGCTGGCTGGGGAGTAAGAGTATAGTAAGAGTTTGTTCCCCCGGGTCCTCTCTGCTCGACTCTGCTGTCCTGTGGTCTCCCTGCTGCTCCCGTCCACCGCGGGCTCGGGGGGGCTGCCTTGGGCAGAGAGCGGTCTTGTCGGACCCAGCCCCGTTCTCGTGGCCCCGAGCTGGCTGGAGGGTGCCCGTGGGAGGAGAGTCAGGGCTCTGGGCGTCACGGTCGTCCCGCAGCAGCAGGGCTCTGCCAGGGGCTCCCCCGGGTCAGCACCCTCCTCTGTGGCCTGCACTTGCATTCGCGGTGGTGCGCCGGGCACACCTGGCTGAGTGCGGCTCGCTCTCGCTGCCCCGCCTCCCTTCACTCTGCGGGGTGGGGAGACTCCGTCAGTCCGGGGATCTGCCCCAGGGCCCCCATGTCTGTGCCGGACCCGTCCAGGGCGGGTGTCTGAGGTGTGGCGATGAGCACCGTGGGCGGAAGCTTCCGGCCTGGAGGCAGAGGGAGAGTTGGGGAAGGGGCGAGAACTGACGGGTTCTGCCTCCCCCCAGCACTCTGGGGGTCCGGTCCCTTCTGGGGAGGAATGGACTGGACGAGCTGCGTTTGCACATCCCACCGAGGCCTCTGTCCAGCCAGGGGCCTGGCGTGGGGGCCGCTGGGCACAGGCCCCGCCGGGCGGCTTGGGAGCTACTGGGCTGGGGCAGGGTACTCGGCGCCCGTGACTCAGCGGTGGGCACCCTCACAGCGCCGTCACAGGTGGCTGCGGGGAAGGAAGTGAGCTGACGGCAGGACCGCTCCGGCCGGTGGTGCTTGCTGCGGCCAGGCGCCGGTCAGGGGCTTTTCCTTCACAGTACACTTCATCCCTGCTCAAGGTCACTGGCTCGCCAGCAACACCCCACATCCAAAGCCTGGGCCCCCGCCAGCTGGGCGGTGTAGACCGCCCTCGGCCAGGGCGGGGCTCCCCAGACCTTGACGTGGACGCTGCTGTTACTGCAGGCCGTTCCTCTGGGGAGGGGGGAAGCTGAAATACCTCGTCGCCCCCCCCCCCGCCACCCTCCGGCTCTCACAGCTCCTCGTGCACAGGGTGGCAGAGAGCCAGGGACACGTGTTGTGACGGGCATCTCCTTCTCCAGTGTGTTGACTGGCAGCTGTCTCAAGGTCTCCTGATGAAAGATTCCTTTCTCCCTCTCTGCGCTTAGTCCCCTCAGTTTTGGTGCAAGAAGACCTCCGTCTTTCTGAGCTGGGGACGGCATTTCTGCAAGCACTGCTAGGCAGAGGAGCAGACTGGGAGTGGGTTAATAAACACAGTGGGTCTGCTGGTGGGCGCTGGAAATGCTGCCCTCCTCACAATAAGTCACCCACAGTCCACCTGAGACAGAGGGGAGGATGCACCCCAAACTCAGCAATGGGACCTCTTGTCCCTAGCCCGTGCCCCTCTCCACGCCCAGCCCCCTGCCCAGTCCCGTGCCCCTCTCCACGCCCCTCTGCGCCCAGCCCCATGCCCTTCTCCGCCCCCAGCCCGTGCCCCCTCCGTGCCTAGCCCTGTGCCCCTCTCCGCCCCCAGCCCCGTGCTCCTCTCCGTGCCCCTCTCTGCCCCCAGCCCCGTGCTCCTCTCCGCCCCCAGCCCCGTGCTCCTCTCCGCGCCCCTCTCTGCGCCCAGCCCCATGCCCCTCTCCGCCCCCAGCCCCGTGCTCCTCTCCGTGCCCAGCCCCATGCCCCTCTCCGCCCCCAGCCCGTGCCCCTCTCCACCCCCAGCCCCGTGCTCCTCTCCGTGCCCAGCCCCGTGCCCCTCTCCGCCCCCAGCCCCGTGCTCCTCTCCGCCCCCAGCCCCGTGCCCCTCTCCGCCCCCAGCCCTGTGCCCCTCTCCACGCCCAGCCCCGTGCCCCTCTCCACGCCCCTCTCCGCCCCCAGCCCCGTGCCCCTCTCCGCCCCCAGCCCCGTGCCCCTCTCCGCCCCCAGCCCCGTGCTCCTCTCCGCGCCCAGCCCCGTGCCCCTCTCCACGCCCCTCTCCGCCCCCAGCCCCGTGCCCCTCTCCGCCCCCAGCCCCGTGCCCCTCTCCGCCCCCAGCCCCGTGCCCCTCTCCGCCCCCAGCCCCGTGCTCCTCTCCGCGCCCCTCTCCGCCCCCAGCCCCGTGCCTCTCTCCACCCCCAGCCCCGTGCCCCTCTCCGCCCCCAGCCCCGTGCCTCTCTCCGCCCCCAGCCCCGTGCCCCTCTCCGTGCCCAGCCCCGTGCTCCTCTCCGCCCCCAGCCCCGTGCTCCTCTCCGCGCCCCTCTCCGCCCCCAGCCCCGTGCCCCTCTCCGCCCCCAGCCCGTGCCCCTCTCCGCCCCCAGCCCCGTGCTCCTCTCCGTGCCCAGCCCCGTGCTCTTCTCCGCGCCCCTCTCTGCGCCCAGCCCCATGCCCCTCTCCGCCCCCAGCCCCGTGCTCCTCTCCGCCCCCAGCCCCGTGCTCCTCTCCGCGCCCCTCTCTGCGCCCAGCCCCATGCCCCTCTCCGCCCCCAGCCCGTGCCCCTCTCCGCCCCCAGCCCCGTGCCCCTCTCCGCCCCCAGCCCCGTGCCCCTCTCCGCCCCCAGCCCGTGCCCCTCTCCGCCCCCAGCCCCATGCTCCTCTCCGCGCCCCTCTCCGCCCCCAGCCCGTGCCCCTCTCCGCCCCCAGCCCCATGCCCCTCTCCGCCCCCAGCCCGTGCCCCTCTCCGGCCCCAGCCCCGTGCTCCTCTCCGCGCCCCTCTCCGCCCCCAGCCCGTGCCCCTCTCCGCCCCCAGCCCGTGCCCCCTCCGTGCTCAGCCCCGTGCCCCTCTCCGCGCCTAGCCCCATGCCCCTCTCCGCCCCCAGCCCCGTGCTCCTCTCCGCGCCCCTCTCCGCCCCCAGCCCGTGCCCCCTCCGTGCTCAGCCCCGTGCCCCTCTCCGCGCCCAGCCCCGTGCCCCTCTCCGCCCCCAGCCCCATGCCCCTCTCCGCCCCCAGCCCCGTGCTCCTCTCCGCGCCCCTCTCCGCCCCCAGCCCCGTGCCCCTCTCCGCCCCCAGCCCGTGCCCCCTCCGTGCTCAGCCCCGTGCCCCTCTCCATGCCCCTCTCCGCCCCCAGCCCCGTGCTCCTCTCCGCCCCCAGCCCCGTGCTCCTCTCCGCGCCCCTCTCTGCGCCCAGCCCCGTGCCCCTCTCCACCCCCAGCCCGTGCCCCCTCCGTGCTCAGCCCCGTGCCCCTCTCCGTGCTCAGCCCCGTGCCCCTCTCCATGCCCCTCTCTGCGCCCAGCCCCGTGCCCCTCTCCATGCCCCTCTCTGCGCCCAGCCCCGTGCCCCTCTCCGCCCCCAGCCCCGTGCCCCTCTCCGCCCCCAGCCCCGTGCTCCTCTCCGCGCCCCTCTCTGCGCCCATCCCCATGCCCCTCTCCGCCCCCAGCCCCGTGCCCCTCTCCGCCCCCAGCCCCGTGCCCCTCTCCGCCCCCAGCCCCGTGCCCCTCTCCGCGCCCCTCTCTGCCCCCAGCCCCGTGCCCCTCTCCGCGCCCCTCTCCGCCCCCAGCCCCGTGCCCCTCTCCGCGCCCCTCTCCGCCCCCAGCCCCGTGCCCCTCTCCGCGCCCCTCTCCGCCCCCAGCCCCGTGCCCCTCTCCGCCCCCAGCCCCGTGCCCCTCTCCACGCCCCTCTCCGCCCCCAGCCCCGTGCTCCTCTCCGCCCCCAGCCCGTGCTCCTCTCCGCCCCCAGCCCCATGCCCCTCTCCGCCCCCAGCCCGTGCCCCTCTCCGCCCCCAGCCCGTGCCCCCTCCGTGCCTAGCCCGTGCCCCCTTCGTGCTCAGCCCCGTGCCCCTCTCCACGCCCCTCTCCGCCCCCAGCCCGTGCCCCCTCCGTGCTCAGCCCCGTGCCCCTCTCTGTGCCCAGCCCCATGTCCCTCTCCACCCCCAGACTGTGTCCCTCTCCATGCCCAGCCCGTGCCCCTCTCCTTCCCCAGCCTGTGCCCCTCTCCACGCCCTCCTCTTTTTGAGTCGCTCCTTTCTTCCCCTCCCCTCTGCAGGTCCCTGTCTTGATGGTTGTTACTTCTTGGCTCCTTCCCCCCTTCCCTGGCTCGCCATCTGCTTTGATCTTTTCAGGGCTCTTTTCAAGCCCTGCTCACTGGTGGGATGAATGGCTGCGTCCCGGGAGCATTAGTGCCCTTCCTCGGCCTCCCCAGGCAGGGCGGCTTTTATCTCCCCGTGGAATCTCATTAGCTCCACAATGCACCGTGGACCTCGCTGGGCTGGCACAGCGTCGATTTAAATTAGTTAATAGCAAATTTTTTTGTTGCCCCAGGCCTGTTTTTTCCCAAGTCTTGGATGCTGAGCAAAAAAACAACTTTGTTGTTGAAAAATGTAAAACAAAAATGTTTTGAAGGTGGAATGCTTTGACAAAAAGGAAGATGGTTGTAGGTGAATGTCTCCAACATCCGGCAGCCCTGTCTTCCCTGTTGCTTCGGAGTTCCGTCCAGAACCCAGAAACCAGCACTGGGGAGTCTGGGAGGGGGCGAGGAAGACCCCGCCCGTGAGTCAGCTGCATTTCCTGTTAAAATGCTTCTGTAGTTGGTGATGGGAGATTCAACACATTAAATGAGCTAAATGATCGTGTCAGCGCTAGAACAAACCGCTACCTTTTGGCAGGTGAGGGAGGACTTTATACAGGACCTTCTGAGAAAGAGCCTCCATCTGGCCGGATTGCTGACCCAGGAATGGAGAGACTAATTAGGTGCCCTGCTCAGAGCCAGGTGCACAGCAGAGCGGGGGGAGGGGGTGCGACTCCAGCTGCACCGGGGCCAGTTCATTCAGTGCGTTCTGTTCCTGAGTAGAGCCAGTGACGAGTCTCCTAGCCGGCGCCTCGAATCGGGACTCTGGGAGGTGGGGGGCAGGTGACGTCTGGAACTCACCAGGAGAGCCGACCAGGGTGCCTGCTGGGAGAGAGGCCGTGGGCTCACCCGTGTGAGTCTCCGTCTCTCCTTCTGTAAAACGAGGTGCAGTGCACGCCCACCTCAGTCCCTGTGGAGAGTGAGTGTGAGGGGCACGTGCATCGTGCGCTCTCGTCAATACAGTGATTAGTTAGTGACTAATCCCGTGGCCCCGAGAATCCCACCACCTTTCAGAGCCGGGAGCCCCACAGCCCCACCCTGCCACACCCTTGTGAAGTTGGAGTAGCATCGGATTTGTCCTTGGTTTTGTGCCACAGAATCAAACGCTGAGCCCTCTGGGGCCTCTCTCTCGGAGCCTGGAGCACTCGCCACCTGGCTGCGCAGAGCTGGTCCCTCTCTGGCGGGGCGGCCTGCGTCGCCGGGAAACATCCAGTCTGGAGGAAGCCCTCCCCAGACCGACTGAGTCAGCATCTTGCTGGGCAGCAGGGTCCCCAGGGGACGTGTGCTCGTTAACTTCTGCATCCTTGTGCATTTTAGCATCCCTAAGAATAGCTGCAGAGGCCGTGGTCTGCGCCCAGCACAGAGGCCGCCTGGGTCTGCGTGGGGCCCACACGCTCCCTGCTGCAGTGCCGCAGGCCCGTGGGCCACGTCTCAAGCAGCACCGTTCCTAGAAGGGAAACGTCCTCGGCCACAGCCTGAACCTGTGGGCCTGGCCGATGCTGTGGCGCCCTCGGGGGAGGGGAGGAAAGGTCCCCGGGGACAGAGCAGCGCGAGAGGAGGGCAGTGCTGCCGTGAGCTCCTCCGTCCCCGTCACTCAAACCACCAGTGTTCCCTGCTCACACCACGCGCCACCCAGAGTGTCAGGGCTGGGCTCCTCCCCAGCACTCGGGGACCAGGCCTCCCGGAGGCTCTGCCAGCTCGGGAGTTCACTCTGAGCAGGGTTCCCGACCTGGCAGGGGAGAGAGGGCCCGGGGACTCCACAGCCGCCCTCCTCTGGCTCCCAGTGAGGTGACAGCCACCACTGCCACTTCCCGGCGTGTGGGCTGGAGTCAGCCCCCTGGACCGAATCTCACCGGAAGTCCTCACGTGCCGGACAGGGCAGGAGAACCTGGGGTGAGCCCAGGAGCTGCCGGCACAGACGGCAGTCTGGGATTTCCAGCGGGCGTAGGCCCAGAGTCCTTGGCTCCTCGGAGTCTCCCGTCCCCACATGCCTCGTATGGGCCACCGCCCTGGATGTCTCAGGGATGGCCTGGATCGTCCATTCCGTCAGGAACCTGCACTGGGCACGAGACAGGCAGGGCCTGTGGCCTCTCAGGGGTCACAGTCAACTGAGGGCAACTGACACTAAACACATTGCAAGTCGTAACTCTACAAGTGCAGCCGTGGGGATTGCCAGAACTGGAAAGCTCTGAGCCCGGGGAACTCTGAGAGGCGTCTCTGCACACCCCGAAAAGGGAGTGGGCACTGGGAATGGAGGACCAGGGGGGCTGGCAGCATTTCAGCAGAAGGGATGAGAGGCGAGGAAGCAGGACCAGGTCCCGCAGGGTCTAAGGTGCCGGTCGCACGTCTGGATTCTGTCCCACATGCGTGCACTCACGCCAGCAGGGTCCTCTGCAGCGAGTGACATGGATTTACAGCTCCGGAGTCACTGATGTTTACTGAACCGCCTGCCCGAGTGTCATCAACCCTCAGTTACCCCGTGTGGCAGCTGTCGTCTACGTCACCCACATTTTCCATGTGGGAAGTCAGCAGCTGAGAAAGGTGACCTCTGCCCGTGGGGGCCTTGCCGGAGGGGCGCAGGCCGAGTTCAGACCTCAGAGCCCACGGCCTGTCCCCGCTGCTGCGGAAGCTTCCTCCTAGCGCCGCGGAGGAGGCCGGGAGGGGAGGGTGGAGCTCAGTGAGAGCGGGAGGAAGCAGAGAGTCCAACCCCAGGACCAGAGACACTTGAGTAAAGCAGTGGACAAGCCCAGGGGTCCAGCTTAGACCACGGGGTGGGTGGTGGCGGGGTCACTAAGCAGCCACAGGGGAAGCAGGTCTGGAAGAGTGCGTCCAATGCTCCTGGAATTAGCGTGATGTTGTACCTGGTTAGTGGCTTGCAGTTATCAAAACTCAGCCAGCACAGTCGAGGCCGAAGATCAGCTACGGGACAGAGGGGGAGACGGGCACGGGTTTGCCAGGCCAAGCGGACATGCAAGCACAGAGATTCCTGGCAGTGTTTGGGGGAAGCCCCAAAATCTGAAGGTCTCGGGGGTCAGCTGGTCCCATGAGGGAAGCAGGCAAGGGCTGAGCCTCAGGGACGTGGGCCCAGTACAGCTGCAGGCCCTGCCCAGAAGCCTGGCCGTGCTGATGGCGGCCCCTTGGACATGCAGGGCCCAGGGAGGTCCAGGACACAGCTCGACCCACGGAGGGACTCGTTGCATCCTCACGCGACCCCTGAGTCATGCCCTGCCCAGAGCCTGGCCGTGCTGATGGCGGCCCCTTGGATATGCAGGGCCCAGGGAGGTCCAGGACACAGCACGACCCACGGAGGGACTCGTTGCATCCTCACGCGACCCCTGAGTCAGGCAGGTGGCTACTGCCCCCCCCCCCGGCTTCTGACACTTCAGGAGACGGTGGGGACCCGGGTCAGGTGAAGTCTCCTGAATTTAAATGTTGGTCATTTGTGTTAAAAATGGTCGAAAGAACAGCAAAGATACTGTCCAGCCAAACAAAGCATCCCAGTCTCGGCGGTGGCCTCTGGGTGGCCAGTCTGATCGAGGAGTTGGGCCCTGGCCCGGCACCCAAGCTGCCAAACTGGACGGGTCTTGACTGGTCTCAGAGGACCCCCAGGGCTGGACGTGCACCTTCCACATCTGGGAAAGGACGGCACCCAGAACTAGGGGACAGCAAAGCCCTGCCCGGTACCCTGCTGAGACGGCTGCCTGATGTGCTAGGTGACGTGTGGGCGGGGCTTTGTTAGGGGTGGGGCGTTGCCAAGGCAGCGGTCAGTGCAGGAGAGAGGGGCGTCTGGGAGCCTCCTTTCTTTCATGGGGGCACGTGGGAGCATAGGGAATGTCTTATAAAACAGCACGTGCGTGGGTTCTTTTAGCAAGGTGCCTGGATGGGGAAGAAGCAGGCTTTTAAGCTCAGGTACGCTTGGGGCCAAGTTTGCTTTGCTGCTTTGTAGCAGTTAATGTCACCCCCCACTCATCACCCGCCATCTTGCCAAGTTATCGTTGCTCTTGTTTAAAAAAAAAAGTTGCTCACTTTAGAAAGCTGTCTGTCACAAAGCTTAAAATAAACAGTCTTTGCACTTGAAGGAATAAGCACCATTTATCTTGGAAGTCTCTCGGGTAAGAATTTCTCAGCAGTGTTGGATACGTGAGCTGTTTGCTGTGTTTGCAAGGAGGCCAGTGCAGGTGTTTCTGGTGTGTGGCCTTTGGTGAGTGGGCGATTTTATTTCTTTATTCAACAAAGACGTAGCAAGCACCTGCTCAGTGCCAGGTGATGTTCCGGGCCTTGGGGACACAGCCTGACCCAGATGAGTGTGGTCCCTGCCTCCACAGAGCTGATCATCTAGTGCAGGGGTCCCCAAACTTTTTACACAGGGGGCCAGTTCACTGTCCCTCAGACCATTGGAGGGCCACCACATACAGTGCTCCTCACCCCCATGAAAGTCCAGTGGGGGCAGAAGGCAGGTCCAGGGCCCGGGGAGGCAGGCTAGAGGGTCAGGGCGTCACAGGGTAACTGAGGCCTAGAGAGGGTCTGTAAGCCTTCTATAAGCCAGGGGTGCCTGGGTCCTTGCCCTTAGGGAGGTGGACCTCTCTCTGAACGTGGGTACAGACCCACAGCTGAATCCATTTCTGCGTCATTTGTAGCTCCGCGTGTGGGGCCTGCCTCAGCCCCCTGGTTGCGGCCTGACCTGTGTGCTTACCACTCTGACCCCCTCAGCATGTGGCCCAGTGCTCTGGGAGGTGGGACCCATCATTCCCCACTAGGTGGACCGTTGTTTGTTCTTGCACAAAGCCTCATTCCATTTTAACCACAGCGTCTGTAACGGCAAGAATCCCTAATGAGGACAATCAAATAAACCATGTGTTTGAACATAACCATCAAATTAGATCTAACCTATTAATTTGCTGATTGATGGCAGAGCATTAGAATTCATGGAGTCATCAGATTTCAGAGCTGCGGGGATCCCAGGCCAGCCCCTTTGTTTTCCAGGAGCGCATTTGCGACCCTGAGAGATGGTGTTTGGACCGGTCAGGAGACAGCGTCAGGGTCTAAACACAGTGGGTTCCAAGTGGTTGCCGGGTGTCTCTCGTGGGCTTCCAGCAGTTGTGCCCTTGACCCTGCTGATCAGACCTCTGCTTGGAGTCCTGGGACAGTGGGTGTGGCCCTCCAGGAAGCTGAAAATAGACCGTGCCTTCCGGTGGCTGGTCAGAGGACCACACTTTGAGTGGCGAGGTGCCTCAGAAAGATCATAATAGTGGACCCAAGGGAAAGATCGTCAGAAGTTACCGTATTCCTGGAGAGAAAACCTGTGTGGCGACACATTGTGAGGCAGAACGGGAATGCAAGGCTGCGTGAAACCGGGTCCTCGTGCAGGCGCCGCAGGCCGCGCGCAGGAGCTGCTCTGCCCCGCGCAGGGCCCTCCCCTGCGCCCACCGCCACCCCTCGCCCTGGGGCTCCCACGGCCCAGCGTGCGTGGCCAAGTGCTGCACCCTCCGCCCACCCGTCGGCCGCCTCCTTTGTGCCCACCACGCCCCCACCCAGATGTTCAAAAGCAGATGTTTGTCCTCCAAACAGAATTCATCTGTCTTACTTTCTCTGCGCTGACGGGGGAGTGGCCTCTAACTCCCGTTGTGTCCTTGGCCCCAGGTGACGGACCATGCCACCACTGCCCTGCTGCACTACCAGCTGCCCCAGATGCCGGACGTCGTGGTCAGGTCCTTCATGGTAAGTGGCCCTCAGAGCCGAGGCTGTCATTGAAACCTTGGCTGCCCCCACGGAGGCTGCACACGTGGCGTCCACACCGGAGACCTCACCGCAGGAGGTGGGCCGTCGTCGCATGACCCTTTCTTCCCGTCGGGAGGTCCCAGAGACGCCGTTTCCCTGCGGGGAGGGAGTTTTTCTGTCCTTGCAGAACAGCTGGTGGTTTCAGAAGTGGTTTCTACTGCCGACTGAGTCACAGACCTGTGTTGGCTCCTGGTCCGTGCCAGCCCCTGTGCTTGGTGCTGAGCAGAGAGCGGTGACTAAGATAGGTCTGGCACCTCCCCCACGACATGTCATCCTCTGATTAGAAGAGTTGGGGCTCAGGATGAGGGGTGACCCCAAAATAGCCATTCCCCAGAGTGCTGGGGTCAGCTCCTGCCAGCTTCCGTTAAGTGTTCGGTGTCGCAAGCTGGCTGGAAGCCACTGGTAGCTTGGAATCTGGTGTTTCCACCCTGGGCACCAGCAAGCAGGACTGTGCCCCACCCTCCTGCAGCCAGCCCACCCACACGCTGCCGCCGGTGTGTCACGTGGCGACCAGCTGGCCCGAGCAGGCCGGCAGCTGGCTGCACGCGCCCTGACAGCGCCCAGCTGTGTGCGCGCCGCGCTCCTGCCCTCGCGCCAGCAGGCCCCGTCCTTCACCGTGGCACAGCTGCCTTTCTGGTTCTGGCCGGAGAGGCGGCCGGTGAGAGCCTGCCCGGAGGACCTGCCTGTCAGCAGGTGCACGTCAGTGCTGACGGCTGGGCGGAGCATGGCGGCCGTCCGGTCACGGTCGGCTTCTCAGAGCGCCCATGCTCACCTCCCGGAGGACGGCCTGGCCTCACGGTGCCGGGGTGTGGACAGGCAGCGCCAGCTGCCCGGCGGCTCACTCGTGTCCAGAGGACAGTTCAGCCAGCGTCTTCGCAGGCTCTTCCTTTCTGGGGAGACACAAAGGCCTGATTTTTACCTAATGTGCGGTAATGCTTCCTTCCCCTTCGTGACGCACTTGGGGTTTGGGGATCATTTGAATCTGATCAGCACCAAAGGATAAATAGTTAAACTGAATGATCCCTTGACCTCCTCAGGGGTTTTTTTTTGCCAAAACTCCCAGCACCGAGCCTTCGGCAGGGGGTTCAGTATCGTTGGGGTGCGGGCTGCCCCACGAAGGCAGCCGTGGTGGGGACGACGATGTGTATCGATAAACTCGCCGACCTCTCCAGAGAGCAATCTTCTGCTATCGACGTAATTCAGGAGGACGTTAAGTGATGAGACCCACGGGCCCCTGTCACAGTGAGAACTTGCTTACCTGTCGTTGTGGGGTTTGGATTGTGGGGGCCTTTTGCAGCGCATCTCCTTGAGCAGGGAATTGAGTTAGGTGAGTCTCATCCTTATGTATGATGCCCGAGAGAACGCTGCACCCTGAACCACTCAAGTGTGTCTTTGCCACTTATTGTGTTACTCGGTTTCGTCAGGCGTGTCGGGCCACGTTGTGACAGTGACTGATGACCTCTGAAATCCCATTAGACAGAAGGCATGTTGACCTCTGCAAATTCTAAAACCGACATCAACGCGAAGTCTTCCTCCACGCGTGTCTGTGACCACTTCGGGGTGGGGAGCGGAAGAGGGCCGGTGCTGGCGCTCAGAGGACACGGGACGCAGACGGAGTGTGCCCGCGTGCGCCCCAAGCCAGGGAGCATGCCTGCCTCCAGAGTAGCAACTCCTATTTCTAAACCCCCTCGTGGGGAGGGGCCCGCACGAGCAGCAGAGCCAGAAGTCAGCGGCGCTGGGACCCTGTGGATTCCGCGGGCGGCTTTCTGTAAGGCCACGGGTATCTGGGACTCACGGCCACCATAAGTCAGTCCTCTGGCCTCGAGGCCACTGGGCCGGACAGGAAGGACGGCCCTGGAAGCCGGGCCCCGCTCCTTTCACCTCTGTCCTTGCTCTCTCTCCAGACCTGGCTCCGGAGCTACGTGAAGCTGTTCCAGGCCCCGTGCCAGCGCTGCGGGCGGTTTCTGCAGGACGGCCTGCCCCCCACCTGGAGGGACTTCCGCACCCTCGAGGCCTTCCACGACACCTGCCGGCAGTGACCCCTCCTCGCAGCTTCCAGACCAGCCCCCACAGCGTGGGCAGACTCCCTGCCGGCAGTGACCCCTCCTCGCAGCTTCCAGACCGGCCCCCGCAGCGTGGGCAGACTCCCTGCCGGCAGTGACCGCTCCTCGCAGCTTCCAGACCGGCCCCCGCAGCGTGGGCAGACTCCCTGCCGGCTGGCACGGCCCTCCCCCCTCGGAAGCGTGTGTGGTCTGAAGGCCGGGCCTCTGGAAGGGCAGAGTCCGTCTCTGTGGGTGGGAGTGCCGAGGGCCGAGTGGGCACGTGGAAGGCGGAGCCTGCGGAGGACTCCGTGTAGGGCACCGCGCATGCTCGGGCGCTGAGCAATGGCGACGAAGCCAGCCTCCCGCACGTGTTCCAAGTCTCCGCGCGAGCCCTGTGGACTGAACCGGCTGTTGTGTTCACACGTGTCGTGCTGGTGTTCTCTTTGGCTCTGTAACTTACCTTGTGAGCAATAAACATGTACGCCAGACCAGGCCCTGTTTCCTGTTTTCAAAGCACCTTTTACAAGCAGAGAACGTGAGCAGACTGGGCCTTTCGGAGAAGACGCTTGGCCCAGTCGCGTTCAGAACGGGTCTTTCTGCGGCGCCTTCACCTGCTCCTGGCTCTGAGGAGAGCGGGCGGTGTCGGTGAATGTGTCATCTCGGCAGCTCCAACAGCAGGTGCTTCCTGAGGAAACAAGTGCACTGCTTCTTCTCACTGATCCCGTACGCACGCACCAGGGGACGGGGACCTGCCCTGAGCCGGCGTGACAAGCAGGCCTGGCGCCTTTGTCCCGAGTTTTGACCTATTACCGTGAACAGATTCCAGCCCCGTCTGCCGAGTCCGGTCAGGAACTTGACCCCCGGCATTTAGAGTCACCACCCCGTGTCAGGTTCCCGAGGAGGAGGGGGTGCGTCCCAGAGCCGCCGGCTGGCCTGCACTGCTGAGCACGTGCTCTGTGCCAGGAGCCGTGCAGAGACGCCGCCGTCCAGAGGTCCACAGAGTGGGTGCGTCCTCCTGGGTCGGGTACCCCGCGGCACTCCCCACTCCACCCCGCCAGGCCAGAGGGAGCCAGAGCAGCATGGGCGTGTGATGGTGGACACCACAGGACAGTGCCACGTGTCCCTCAGGCCGTACCCAGACCTGCAGAGGCAGGTGCCCTGGGGTGGGGTTCAGCAGGCTGGTTGTTGACAAGCCCCCAGGTGGCTGATGTGGGCTCTCCGGGGGAGACGGCGTGCGTCCAGTGCCTGGCCCGGCGGGAGCACCCTGACAGGCAGCAGGGGGGTTTAGATTAAACACGATGGTTCATCACATTTAAGATGCACCGCTTGTAAGAGGCACCATTATTTTTTGAACACCAAGAAAGAAAAACACACTGCCAATTAGACTGTGGCACAGACCTTAATGATGACCTGGGTGACACGAGTCCGTCACACCAGCCTTTCATTGCTCCGAAATCGCCTTCATCCGTCCAGGAGGGTTGGCAAGTCCTGCTGCCTTCAGTCGCGCTCTTTCTCGTGACGGGCGGCCCCTTTACGGGGTCCCCGCAGCAGCACAGAGCTGCTCCCCGACTTGCTGCTGCCTTCCTTGCTCTCGTCCCCGGAGACACATTTGCTGGTCACTTTGGAAGGAAATACAGTGTGGGGGACATCGGCTCTACGCGCACAGTAGTAGTTCCTCCTCGTCTGCGGGTCTGCTTTCCGCAGGCTCTGATACCCGTGGTCAGCTGCGGTCCGAAAACACTGAATGGAAAATTCCAGAAAGAAACAACTCATGTTTTAACTTATGCTCCATTCTGTGGAGCGTGATGAGATCTAAGCCCTCCTGCTCTGTCCCGCCCGGGGTGGCACTGATCCCCTTGTCCAGCTCTCCGTGCTGCCCACCCATCAGTCACGCGGGCTCGGTTACCAGACTGACCGGCACCATCTCTCAGGCCACCCTTAGTTTACTTAATAACAGCCCCAAAGCTTTTGTTGCGACATATTGCTATAGTTTCTGTTTTATTGGTTACTGTTGCAGTCTCTTACTGTGCCTAATATATAAGTGAAACTTTAGCAGAGGCATTATGTGCAGGAAAAAACAGTGTATCTAGGGGCCGGTATAATCCACGGTGTCAGGCGTTCACTGAGGGTCCTGGGACGGATCCCCCACTGGGGTGGGGGGGCTGCCGTGATGAGATTTTGTTTCATTGCTGCACATCTTTGTGAAGCCCTTTAAATGGCAAGCAGACGGACCCTGTAGGACTCCAGGTGTGCATAGCTCACGCAAAGTGACAACCGCATGACCAGCAGTGACCAGGTTGGAACACGTGCAGGTGACAAGGACATGGTGGCTGCCAGCTGGCTAGAGCGCCCATCGGAGATGTTCACGTGTGACGAAACAGCCCTCTGCGGACGGCTGGGGTTATGGAACAGTGAGTCACGCTGTACGTAAGCTGCCTGGGTGTTAACCGTGTGACGCCTGACTGCCGCACACCTGGGGTCCCCAGCGGTACCGGCCATCACCCTAACTGTCACCGGGTTCCACGTTCAGGAGGGGCAACACCGTGGGGGGCGAGCAGCTGCTCAGAAGTTAGCGGCTCTTCCTTCTGTTCGTGGCAAGTGACACCTGTTCCCCTGCCCTGGGAGGTGTGCAGAGCTTCCGTTTTTAACAAAGGTGTTTAGGCAGAGAGGGGACCGTAAAAGAAAAGGGTGAAATAAAAGCACAGGTGGAGAGTGTGGCTTCAGTGAAAGGTGTGAAGGGGGCAAGCCGGCACTTGGGGGCTGGGACCGCCCCTCTGGCCTGCTCCCGTGGGGGACGCCGGACTGGGCCCTCCCCCTCCTGGGACGCTGACAGTCAGGACAGAGGCGGAGGGGAGCGGGAGGCGCTGGGCCGATGGACCCAGCGAGACTGGCCCTCAGTCAGTAGTTCCTGAGGCCGGGCACTGATCTGTGGGCAGTGTGCACTGTTCTCGTTTTCTGATTTTTTTTTTTTTTTTTTTTACTTATTTAAAAGAGGGGAAAGATACAAGGGAGACTATCTCGTTCTCCAGTCCTGAGGGGGCACACTGAGGTGGGCAAAGGCGCGGCAGGACCCCGAATGCTCGGTGATAAAGAGGAGGACGTGAGGGGGCCGTTCAGTGCTCGGTTCTAACAGACAGACAAGAGGACTGGTCCGGCGGGGAACAGAGACCGCAGATGGACTGGGAGCAGTGCTGAGATCGGGGTGACGAGGACACAGGGAGGCCTCCTGGGGCTGCGGGCACTGGCGGGGCTCCCACAGTCCCCCTGGGGCACCTCACAGAAAGGAACGTGGCCAGCGACGCGCGTGCGGTCCAGACGGTACCTGGTCTGTCCTGGGTGGTCCCTGGGTGAGACCTGTGCGGCATGTATTCTGTGTGACCTAATCATCACCCAACAGCTCAGCACCGACTGCGCCAGGCGTACCACACCTCTGTCCGGTGCCATCCCAGGTGGGCGCGCGGTGATTTCCCCGCTGTGTGCGCAAGGGCCCGGCCGGAGGGCCTCACACAGCGGATGCCGCGCAGCCCAGCGAAGGGACGAGTCCCCGCCCCGCACTGGTGCGCCTCCCCGGTACTGCGGGGGGGGGGGGGGCAGCTTGCACACCGCTGCCCAGAGGAGGCTCCCTCAGGGGGAGCAGCAGCAGCGCGCCCACACCCCATGCCCGTGCGGCCGGGTGGTGACTGTTCACCAGCAGGGCCACCGTGAGGACCGGGCAGAGTGGAAGGAGGAGGCCCCGAGAGGCTGAACTAAATCGGGAACCGGCCTTTTCCATCGAGGGCCGTTTTCACACTCACACTGCCGCCGGGAAGCTGCGGGCAGGAAACGGTCTCTCAGTGTGAACGTGCGAAGTCTCCGTCGCACTCGAGTGTCAGCGTGTGGGCCCAGCGCTAAATTGAGAGCCTCTGAAGGTCACCCTTGAAGGGACGACAGCTTCAGCCACCAGGATGCTCCCAGGATCTGGAGCCTCCGCCAACCTGAAGGAAGGGAAGGGAGGCACGGTTTCCAACCGCCGGTCCGCGAAAGGGTTCAGCACCCAGGTGCCGCGTGAAGAGCCAGACCCAGTGATCTTAGTCGAGTTCGCGTCTGCTCAGGGTGATTTCTGCCTGAGCGGTCCTGAAATAATTCTCCCATCTTCGCCGGTCCCCCGGTGAAAAAAGATTGAAAACCACTGGGACGGAGGACAGAGAGTAGCTTGCTCCCCCCCCCCCGGCTTCTGCACCCCCACTGGGACGAGGACAGAGGGTAGCTTGCTCCCCCCCCCCAGCTTCTGCACCCCCACTGGCAGGAGGACAGAGGGTAGCTTGCTACACCACCCCCACCACCACCACCACCACCACCCCGGCTTCTGCACCCCCACTGGCAGGAGGACAGAGAGTAGCTTGCTCCCACCCCCCGGCTTCTGCACCCCCACTGGCAGGAGGACAGAGGGTAGCTTGCTCCCCCCCCCCGGCTTCTGCACCCCCACTGGCAGGAGGACAGAGGGTAGCTTGCTACACCACCCCCACCACCACCCACCCCCCGGCTTCTGCACCCCCACTGGCAGGAGGACAGTGCGAGCTTTCATCTCCGCGTTTGACAGGGAAGGGCAAGCCGTCCCATTCCACCTGCTCCCTTGCGCGGTGCGGCCCCGTGCGTTCAGGGCCGCCGGGGTGGGATGAGCCCAAGCCAGCCTGCGTCCCAGCCCGCCTGCCACCCGCCCACCCACCCTCCCTCCCCTCTGTCTTCTCGGGGTATAATTAGGCTTCACTTTCTAGGACAGGTAGGTTTCTTCCCCCGGTCTCTGCCATCCACTCCCCCCCCCCCACAGCCCCTCTCCCTCACACCCCGGCTGCGTAAATTAGTGGAAGGGAACCTCAGAAAAACCACTTTTGAGATGAATTTTAAGTTGCAGGTTGGCTGCTTCCTATTATGAGGACTTGAAGAGAGAAACCTGAAAGTTCACAGGCACATCCAGGTGAAGCTCCGTCTTGGCAGCTTGGAGATGATTAGCTGCTCAGGAGCAGCTCCAGCCTGTCTCTGTGCTAATTGCGCCTGAAACTTCAGCCGGAGATGGGAGATGGGCTGTCCTCGGGGACAGCGTGCGCTGTGCTGCGCTGCTACTCACTGAGCGGGCAGGTCCTGCCGGCAGCGTGCTTCCCCACAACCCGCTGAGACGGAGACGGAGACCAGGCGGAGAGGTGTCCCTCCCGGCGAGCAGGGCGGGGCGGGGAGGACAGCCAGAGGCTGGGGGCTTGGGAGCCGTGCATGGTTCCTGACCGCCTTCCTTGTTGTCATCTGACTCTTGGCTCTCGTCTCAAATCCTAGCCTCACTTCCTTAATTACAAAAGGAGTACATATGTTCCTTTTACTGAAAATTAGGTCCTGGGGATTAGCAGAGAAAAGGAAATAATATCCATAATCCCCACCAGCAAGAGCTGATCACCAGGACACTTTGGAGGCTCTCTTCCCAGACCTCCACTCGGACGCGATTGTGTGTGTTTCCTGTAAGAAATAAGATCCTACTTGTATACTGTTTTGAAACCGTGTTTCTACCGAGCGAAGACTTACCTCTCACACAGAGGCCCCCAGATACAGGGCTTACGGAATGCAGACACCTTTTTCGGCTTCGCTGAAGAGCCTCCAAGGGAGGGGTCAGCTCGGAGGATTGCTCTGCTCCACGCAGTCACTCAGGGTCCAGTTCCTTCCATCCTGTCCCACCGCCGTGTGACCTGGGACGAGTCCCTTGTGAAAAGGGAAACAGAGCCACCACGAGCACTCAGGTCAGGTCGCATGTTGTGTGGTCCAGTTTCCCCACACTGTCCTCAGCGGCCAGCATTGTCACTGTTTCTGATGGGGGTGGAGTGGTCCTCACTCTGGTTTTTATTGCCGTCTCTCTGATGGCTGATGGTGTAGGAGACCATCTCTTCACGGGCTTCCTCACCACGTGAGTATCGTCTTGGGTGGAACGCGTGTGCGTGCCTTCTGCCCACTTCTAATTGGATTGTTTCCCTAATGCGAGTTTCGAGAGTTCTTTGTGTATTCCTGTACACACGACTCCTTTGTCAGGCATGTGATCTGCACACATTTTCACCAGCTGTAGCTGTCTTTTCATCCCCTTTGTGGGTCTTTCTCAGATCGTGTACACTCTGCTTTGACGAGGTCCAGCTTACAGGTTTTTCCATTTACGGATCATGCTTTCGGTGTTAGGTCTAACTGTTCGGTTTGGAGATGAGCAGTGTTCTGCTCTTAGGAACGTCATTGTGTACGTGCGTGTTCCCTCTCTCCCTCTCTCTCTCCCTCTCTTTCTCTCTCTCTCTCTCTCTGCGGGGCCTTAGCTGCCTTCAAGTCCAGCCTCTGCCTCTGACAGCCAGTCCGGTGTCCAAGGCCCAGAGACCAGCCCTTGCTCACCCGGAAAGTGAGTGACGGGGCGTCCAGAACCAAACTCCCTCAGCCAGCCTGTTTCCCGTGTCCCCAAAACGCAGCTTGGGAAACACCGGACCTCCAGTGTCAGAATGAAATAGACCCCGCTACTGCAGCGTGAGGACGGTGCCTGCGCTCAGCTGGGGCGCGGATTCTCCATCAGTGGGTTGAGCCCGTGACTGGCTCTCCGGTGTGGAGGTCCAGTGAGGTCCAGTGAGAGGCCACACCAGTCACACAGCAGCTACCCATTATGCCCCTCCCCTGCTGCGTGAGGCGTGAGGTGCCCGGCCTGCAGCCTGCACACCGGGAGAGAGGGGGTCAGACAGGGCAGACCACCTGGCCGGTGGCGGCCACTGCACTCACACACACACACACACACACACACACACACACACACACACACGGATGCCCTGGCAATGTGGTCACAGTGTGGGGCCCTTTCCCTTCCCACCGTGGTCTTGGGACACCCACCCGTCCATCTGTCCGTGCTCGCTCTGAGGAAGGCGTGCAGAGAACGGGGCCTGGAGCTTTGCGGACCGTCCTGTGTGAGGACCGCCCTCTGCGGCCGTGCCGGAGCAGCCGGCCGCGCCCCGACCACCCCCGCAGGACAGGAGACTCGAAGCCCCGTTTCCAGAGCGGAGGTGCTCCAAAGAGGGGGGATGCCGCCCCGTGTCCCGGCCAGACGGGCTTCTCTGCCAGCGAGCCGCCTCTCCCTGCCGGGATTGGAACGGGGCCTCTTTCTTCTCGTGGCCTTTTGATATTTGACTTTGCACTTGGCGCCCCCAAAGCTAATAGGCGCTGGCCTTTCATTTCCAAAGGGTAGTTGGTCAAATTAATGATCGCCAAAAGGCCAGCATTAATTTGCTCTCCTTCCTGTTTCTTTCCATTAATTTGCAAACCAGCAAAGTTCAAGAAAACTTCCAAGCATACAAGGGTAGGGATCTAATTAGGAAGCGGGCAGGTAGTTCCAAAACTTTTTCCAGGACTTAAGGTTCAGAGCCAAGTGAGGTTGTGTGATGTACTAGCAAGAGAAGCCCGTTCACTGGGTGGCGCAGTCCCAGCCGGGGGCCAGCACACAGAGGCCTGGACAACCTTTGAACGGGTGAACGTGAGTCCTTTTAACTTGTTTTCAGACCCGAGTGAGGAACCGCAGGCCAGACCACTGGCCCCGAGCAGGGTGTGCCCCTCCGTCTGCAGGCACAGGGCCGGCGGCAGCACGGGTCCGGAGCGGCCCGGCCAGCTGCCCCCTTGCTCAGAATATAAATGCCAGTGGTCTGAAGCAAGCGGGGAGAGACCTGCCTGGTGTGCAGTTGTCCAAAGTGGAGGTGTGTCCCCGCTGAGTCTCGGACCTGGGCCTGAGCATTTCCAGTGAAGCCACAAAAGAAGTTGAATGGCCCCTCGCTACAGAGACGACAGAAGTCCTGGCCAATCTTAGTATCAGACCCCACCCCCACCTTGCCTCTGTCTCTCTCTTTCTCTCTCTCTTTCTCCACACACACACACACACTGATTAGTTCAGGGATGGGCATGTGATCTCGCCCCGGCGCTGAGAGAGAAGTGGCCGTGAGGCCCCCTGAACTAGACCAGAGGGAGCTGAGATGCTCTTGGCCAGGAGCCGGATCCTAGCTCGCTCCTGAGCGGCGTGGGCCGGGGCAGGAGGGGAAATCGCCTTTCCTGCCGTGTGTGTGGTCAGCGCTGGGCATGGCCCCTGCAGTCACAGAGAAAAGAGCTAAAGGGCCCAGCCGCGTTGTGTGGAGCAGGCACTGAAGGGAGGATTTGGGGCGAGGGGGGTAGTTGGTGGCTGACGCAGTGAGGGGCAGCTCCAATGTTTCTCAGGAACAAAGGACCCTATGTTCCTGTGCTGGGTCTAATCTCTGCCCAGACGCCATTTTTTAATTTGAAGGCCTTCCTTCCTTCCTTCCTTCCTTCCTGCCTGCCTGCCTGCCTTCCATCCATCCATCCATCCATCCATCCTGTTTTGCCATCAGGAAAGGCTGGAATGAGAAAGTTTTCTTTTAGCACATTATGGCTCTTTTATATATTCTTTAAAAACGGAAAAGTTCTATTTTTAGCCCATAAGAAGCAAGGCAGCTCTCTCCACACTGAGCCTGGGAGCCTCACGCACCCTGATATCCATGCGGGGGTGGGGGGTTCCTGGCCCAACTTCCTGCAGACCCAGCCTTGCCCCCCCAGGTCATCTAGGAACACCCCCTGCGAACCCTCCCCAAGCCCCCCCGCCCCCCGCCATGAGAAGAGTGTCCCGAGTGTGCAAACTTGTTTTACAATAAGAACGGGAGGCCCGCCCTCTTTCCTCTTCATGCCGTGGGCTGTGGAACTCGGGACTGGGAACTCGGGACCGTGCACTGGTCTTGGGCGTGGAGACCGCTCGTGCAGAACAAGATGGACGCCCCACGGAGCTGCGCACCAGCCCTCCCTGCCTGCCTCCATCCGGCCTCAGGCAAGCCCAAGAGGAGGGAAAGGGCTGCCCGTTGGAGACACTGCGGCCCTGTCTCTGTCTGACCCAGCCCTGACCACACACCCCGCGGCTGCCTTGGAAGTGTCTGTCCTCTCTGCTCGGGCGAATCTGGTCAGTGTCCAAGTGCCCATCACCCAGTAGGGTTTAAGCACACAGTAGGTCTGCATTAGGAACCTAGCATTTTTTGTTTGTTTGTTTTATGGCTCATTCCATAGTAAACTGAGGATTGGGGAGCAGGGTGCGGACGGAGGACCGTGCAGGGCCGCAAGCGCAGTGTGGCTGAGACCCGGGCTTGCTGGGGGCCAGCCCAAGAGCCCATTGCGTGGGTGCAGTCGGGGTACGTTCTTTGTTTTCTGTCTGCATAGAGGTGACCGTGTTTACCCGGACAGCATGAAGAGCGCCGTGACTATAACGTCGCCGATTGCATGACTCATGCCATGTGCTGTGCGTTTCTCAGTGCCAGCCCCCCCCCCGCCCCCGCCCGCCAGTGCCGCGCTCACAGTCAGTGTTTTGTTTAGAACCTGAGACGTCGTTTTGAATCTATTTTGACTTCAGAGACATAGCACAGTCTGCTAGTCACCTTTGCAATGGACACCCTTGCGTTCTTCCTTCCCAGGGGAGCTCCCAAGGGGAGTCTGGGAGAAGAACTCTAGGTCCCAGCTCCTTGACAATCAGGGGTGGCCGTTTGGGTGTGGCTCGGGTCACGGGTGACTGCTAGGAGGCGTTCTCAAGGGGGTGGTGAGAGGAGGGGGGTCTCTTCTGCCCCTTCCTCCCTCCTGCTGGCTGAAGTGTGGATGTGACGGCTGGCCTCAAGCAGCCACGTTGGGCCATGAGGGAGAAGCCGCGTGCTGAGTATGTCTGAGCAACCGGAGAGAAAGCCTGGCTCTCTGGAGGTCTCGACGTCCATCTGAGGCCTTCTTCTGTGGGGGGGAGCACTGGGCTCTCTGGTACTCGCCACCATGGTCCTGAATTTTCTGTAAGTTAGATGAACTTGACCCTAGTCAGCACAAGGATATCCGATGGAAGCTGGGTTCTCCCAACAGTCCTCAGTAGGGGCTGGTTTTCCCGTCTCTCTCCCTTCACCCAGGAGCTGGCCGAGAGTTCCGGGTAATTGCCGTTGTTGTTCTTGAGCGAGCGTGGTGTTTGTGGCCGCGACGCCCAAGGCCCAGGCCCTGCGGAGAGCTCCCCACCCCTTCATACCCCCACCCCTGCCGCCTGCCTCCTGGGGGGCCCGCACCATGGCCGTTTCTGCTGACGTTGAACGCTGCGAACGGACGGTTGTTGAATCCATCCTCCATGAAGAAAAGCAGTTTAATTAGCATGTTTCTGCCTCATGAAGAGAAAGAGGCAGCACAGGTGTTCTGAGCTGCTGTCCCCTCACCCCCCCACTTCCCAGCCCCCGCCGAGGCATTTCCTGGCCACTGTCGGACAGAGCAGAGGAACGGGCTGGCTTTTCACTTTCTCTTTCCAGCCCCCCCCCCCCCCCCGTCCCTCATGCATTTTTCATCCCCGCTCGCCACTCCCGAAGCTCCCTCTGCCCTGTGAACGGTATCGATCGGCTGATTAAGCCGTCAAGTCTCAGCGAACGACTTTAATTTTCCAACCCCAGGCCCTCGTCTCCTTCCTTCCCTTCTCCCGGTCCTGTCGTCCGCGTTAGGAATGGCGGAGCGTTCTGCGTGTCCGATGCACCGCTGACCTTTGCACCCCCGCCCTTGTTCTGCGGGTGGTGGATAAATCAGAGGATGAACTTGTAAGACGCCAGGCCCTCGATTTAGATGCTACGTCGCTTGTCACCTAAACAGAATACCTTGAGGCTTTTCTGTTTTTAAAATCAAGACTCTAAGGATCTCCTCTTTCAAGGGCCTGTTTAAAACCACACTCTGTATTCGTTATCTATGGCTGTGTAAGAAATTTCCCCAACACTGACGACGAGCTGTGTGTTGCTGGACTGCCCCGCAGACCGGGGCCAGGTGTGGGCAAACCACCGTGAACACCTGCCACATCTCCGGCTCCCGGCACAGCCCAGGGCACCTGGTGCCTTCAGTGCCTAGACAGTGATGGGAGAGAGGGAGGAGGGGAGGGAGGGAAGGAGAGAGGGAAAGAGGGAGGGAGAGAGGAAGGAAAGATGGATTCTATACAAAGAGCTACAATCAGCTCCTGCTTGTCACCCAAGTCCCAGCTCAGACACCACCTCCACACCTGTCCCTCTGTGTGTGCTCTTCACTGCCCGTGTTCCGTCCCGAAATCACCTTGCTTATTTCCTGGTGACTCCCTCTCCCCCACCCCACCCCCCCGAGCAGGGAGCCCCATGCGCACAGGGACCTGGGTGTCTTGTTCACGCTGTGTCCCCTGCACCCAGCACCGCACACGGCAGAGTGACTGCTCGGTGAGTGTTTGTGGAACGAAGGGTTGGCGTTGCCGGGAAGGGTGGCGGAGCTGCAGCCCCGGACGCTGGAAAGATTGAAATTTGGACTCTATCTTAGATCTCACGTGTCAGCCAGTGTCCTCCTTCCTGGCACGATGGTGGGCTTGTTAGGCAGGAGCACAGCCTGTTCCTAGGAGTCCCAGGCTAAGTGAAGCATGGAGAGGAGAAGTGCACACATGTCTTCAGTTTATCTGCAAGTGGTTCAGAAAAATACACGCACAGCTGGTCCTGTAATAACATTGTCTCGTTTGACATTGTTTTGTTATCATGTCGATGAGATGCTGTAGGAACTTGAATTCTTATCTCTATCAATTAACCTTGTTATACGTCGGTTCCAGAATCCACCAACGTGCTTGACTGACTATATATCTATAGATAGATAGATAGATAGATAGATAGATAGATAGATAGAAAAAAAGGAGGGAGGGAAGGAGGGAGGGAGGGGGAGAGAGAAAGAGAGAGAGAGAGAAAGAAAGAAAGAAAGAGGGAGGGAGGGAGGAAGGAAGGAAGGAAGGAAGGAAGGAAGGAAGGAAGGAAGGAAGGAAGGAAGGAGAAAAAAGAAGGAAGGAAGGAAGGAAGGAAAGAAAAGAAAGAGACAGAGAAAGAGAGAGAAAGAGAGAGATAGAGAGAAAGGAAGGAAGGAAGGAGGGAGGGAGGAAGGAGGGAAGAGGGAGGGAGGAGGGGAGGAGGGAGGGAGGGAGGGAGGGAGGGAGGGAGGCCGGCCTATCCCAAGGCCTGTCCTGGGAGCATTTCAGGAGTGAAGGCGGGGCCGGCACTGCAGAGCAGGCCCTCAGCACAGCTCAGAGGACAGAGGTGGCCTGTGACTCCCTGAGCCTCGCTCAAGTGCGCCAGCCTGTCTCCCCCTGCACTCTTCCTGGTCACCCCCGGCTCCCTTCCGTGACCCACATTGCAGGCTGTCACTCTCCATCAGGGGTTCCCATGGCCCTGGAGCAGTTCCAGGGTCCTGGTTGACACCCGGCCTCTGCGGTCACCTCAGCGTTCCGACGTTCTGCTCCAGGCGTCCGTCTGTCCGGCGCTGGCCCTCTGCCTCTGAGCCGTCTCAGGCGCTTTCTCCCAGCCTGGCCGCGCCCCGTGGCCGGTCCAGCCTTCCTTCCCAGACTGGAGCCCTGGGGGAACCTCCCCTTCTGTCCCCTCCCCAGCATGTGGGGACTCAGAACACACCTCCCCCCGCCACGTGCAGCGCCTTGCAGCATTGTCCGGCGTTCTCCACAAAAGCAGGAACCGAGTCGCAGCAGGGACAGTCCCAGCGTGCCGGGGCTGGCCTGTGGTTGGCAATAGTGACGGAACGTGGGAGCCAAGTTCACGCCTGCTCTGGCCACCCTGTAAAACCCGCCCACGTGTCCGTCCGCTCCTCTGCTCTGCTGGGAGCAGGAGGGGGCTGGAGCCAGGGGTGTGGGGACGTGGACAGGGCCAGGCGCTGGTTCCTGAGTAGGAGGGGGCTGGAGCCAGGGGTGTGGGGACGTGGACAGGGCCAGGCGCTGGTTCCTGAGTAGGAGGGGGCCGGAGCCAGGGGTGTGGGGACGTGGACAGGGCCAGGCGCTGGTTCCTGAGTACGCCCTGGAGTGATGCAGTTGGGGGCACAGATCA